>NC_045968.1:54553550-54821341 GCF_010909765.2 Amblyraja radiata
CTCCATGTGATCTTCCTCCTCTCAACGCCATCCCACATCATCCAGCGGCCTTGTTTGGCTTGGGACATGGCTTTGGCACACCTGGCTGCTTCTTCCTGGTGGAGCACCTCCTCCACCACCAGGTGCCGACGTTCAGCTGGAGTAGCCTTTTGTCAGGTAGGTTTCATTGCTCCCAGGCCAAAGCCCTCTTGGCCTTGTTGGACATGGCCCACTATGTCCCGGTGTTGGATGGCGGATTTTGCGTCCAGTACCACTGCTGCTGGAGTCCATTTCTTCCCTGTTGCTAGGGTTGGAGTTGCTAGTCTTATTATTGGGTCCCGGGATTCTGTTAGTGTCATGTCCAGCCTTACTTTGGCACATTTGTATTCCTCCACCAGGCTTGAGACTGGCAGTGAGAGGGCTCCATTCCCATCGAGCCCTATGCTGCTGAGGCATCTCGGTAGCCCAAGCCACTTCCTCACTTGTGAGTTCACCAGTCTCTCCAGCTGGTTGACATGGGGTAAAGTGACCTCGTAGATGGTAATTGGCCACATGAGTCGGGGCAGTAGACCGAATTGAAGGCACCAAAGCTTCAGCTTCCCTGGGAGAGCAGTGTTGGTGATTTGCTGGAGGCCACTGATTGTATCCTACCTGAGTTGTTCCACCTGCTCTGCATCCTTGAGGCATGCAGTGTACCATCGCCCAAGGCTTTTGACAAGCTTCTCCAGGACAGTTGGTATTGTCTTGTTATTGATGCAGAACCTTTCGTCAGTGAGCCGGCCTTTGACAATGGAAATACTGCAAGATTTGCTGGGTTTAATCTCCATTCGTGCCCATTTGATGTTTTCCTGGAGTTTATCCAGCAGGCGTTTGGTGCATGCTTTTGTTGTTGTTATTGTGGTCATGTCATCCATGTATGCCCTGATTGGAGGAAGACGCAGCCCACTCTTCAAGCGTTCCCCTCCGACCACCCATCGTGATGCTCGAATGATGAGCTCCATTGCCATGGTGAAAACCAGAGGAGAAATGGTACAGCCTGCCATTATGCCTACCTCAAGGTGCTGCAAGGCGGTGGTGTTGTCCTGGGTTGTGACGCAGAACTGGAGGTCCTGGAAGTAAGCTTTTACCAGCTTTGTGTTGACCTCTGGGACCTGGAAGAAATTAAAAGCTGCCCAAAGAGTCTCATGGGGCACCGAACCAAAGGCATTGGCAAGATCTAAGAAAACCACATGCAGATCTCTCTTTTCCTTCTTGGCAGTTTGTATCTGGTGCCAGCTGACGTTTGCATGTTCCAGACATCCTGAGACACCACTTACCCCTGCTTTCTGCACTGATGGGTCAATGAAGTTGTTGCTCTGCAAAAATGCTGAGAGCCTTTGGGCCACAACACCAAAGAAGATCTTTCCTTCCACTTTCAGAAGGCTGATCTGGCGTAATTGGCTAATGGTTGATGAGTTCTTTTCTTTTGGAATTAAGATCCCTCCTGCCCTTCGCCATGCCTTAGGTATGATTCCTTTCCCCCATGCCACTTTCATTAACTTCCAAAGGTATTTCAGGGTACCAGGGGTGTCCTTATAGAGCCTGTATGGAATAATAATAATAATAATAATAATAACAACTTTATTTATAGAGCACTTTAAAAACAACCACTGTTGCAACAAAGTGCTGTACATGACTAATCATGAACAAAAAAATAAATAAAAAATTATTACAAGACAATAAAAACATTAAAAACACTAAAACAGGAGCAAAGTCTCATGCAGGGTCAAAAGCCAAGGAATAGAAAAGGGTTTTAAGACTGGTTTTGAAGATGGACAGTGAGGGGGCCTGTCTGATGTGCAACGGCAGAGTGTTCCATAATGTCGCAGCAGCAACAGAGAAGGCTCTATCCCCTCTGAGCTTCCGCTTAGACCTCGGTACCTCCAGGAGCAGCTCATCAGCTGACCTGAGGCACCGGGCAGGAGCGTAGGGATGAAGCAGCTCAGAGAGGTAAGGCGGGGTGAGACCATTTAAAGATTTAAAAATGAATAAAATAATCTTAAACTGAACTCGAAAGTACACCGGCAGCCAGTGGAGGGAGGCCAGAATTGGCGTTATGTGCTCCCTCTTTCGAGTTCCAGTTAAAAGGCGAGCAGCAGCATTCTGAACCAACTGGAGACGAGCCAGGGAAGATCGAGTAACTCCAAAATAGAGTGCGTTACAGTAATCCCAGGAATGCCATTGGGCCCTGGGGCTGATGTTGTTCTTGCCCATTTGACTGTGTTCTCCACCTCCTTCCATGTAGGAGGCCTTATATCCATCTCGTGCTCAGGTGGGTGGATAGGTGGCAAGCTATCTGGAATGGTGACTGGCTCATGCCTCAGGTTGTCAGAGTACGTCTTCCTCAGGTGCTCCTCCAGTTCCCTTACAGGTACTCTCAGGATCCCGCTCTTCTTCTTGACAAAGAGGCTTTGACAAACTTATACGGTTCTCTGTAGAAACTTGTCGTCGCCCTTTCTTTCTTCTTGTGTTGCTTTCTCAGGCATTCTGCTCTTCGCTGGATTGCCAAGCATTGCTTTATTTCTGCCTGCAGTACCTCGAGTCCTTTCCTTTCTGCCTCTGTGGCCTTCCTCCGCTGTTTTCTCAGTTCCCTCCTTTCTTACACCAGTCTTTTGATCTCCTGCTGCCTCCTGGACTTGTACTGGAGTGCTGGTTCCTTCTGTGTCCTCTGTTACATGACCTTCACCCCAATCTCTCTGCCCCATAGTTGTATATGGTGTCTCCCATCCAGAAGATGGACGAGGTCAGTGTTAATGGTCTCCCACTCTTTCCTCTGGCATGATTTAGGCCACAAGATTTGAGGCTTTTTCCCTTTCATTTACTTCTCTACCGCTGACTGTGGCTGACTGTGACTTGTGTCCGTTGGTGGTAATGTACCTGGTTGAGCTTCGCCTGGGGTGCTGATACCCTGTGGACTGTGGTGGTTATCCTGCCACTGGGCTTCACTTGACTGATTTCGCCTACCTCTTAGAAAGTAATGGTCAATGGGAGGCCCCACACCAAGCTCTCTCAGGCAGTTTTTCCTGCCAGGTGGATCTTGAGACCCTTCTCTGATATTATCTTTTCCCAGCCACAGATACAACTTCGTAGCTTATGGCCTGCCGGTGCTGCTGCTCTGTCAATTGCTGTGCTAGTTGTAATACTCATAGTCGATTCCGTTCCTAGGTCTGTTGCCCTGTGGTCTGTCGATGAGTCATCTTCCGCCCCTGCTCTCGCAGAATCAAGGGGTATTCTTTGTCTTGTCTTTTTCGTAGCAATATATGGGTGAATCCAAAACGCTGATTAGCGATGGATCCTGCTGGCATGTGGAGCTAGCCCATGCCAGCCCCGGTGGGGTTTATTCCCTCCGGTCAGCAGTCTCTCCAGGCCATCACTAAGTCTTTCCCCGGTTGTCAGCTGCCCTTTCGCAGTAGTCACTGGCTTGATCCAGATGTTCAGATTGATTAGTAGGACTGGGTGATACAATCCATGAGATTTCACTACAACTGCCATTCTTGGGTATGACCACTAGGTGAATTTGCTAACAATCAGACACATATTCAGTTGTGTACCTCAATGTCACTGGGTGTTTCGGCCTTTTATCACAAGACACCCTCAGTCGAGGCAGGACCACCGCAGGTTGATCAGACCTGGGTATGTGTCTTATTGTTGGCCTCTAGATGGTAGCCCAGACAGCATCTTTCCTCTTCAGCCACAGCCAGTGAATGCTCCGTTCGGCAGCATTGGCTAGTTCTTTTATTGCCCTCCTTTGTGCCTGCCCTTTGACTCCAACTTCCCTCAGGAGCCTTGCGGTGGAACTGGCTACAAAGCCCCTGCACCCTACCTCCACTGGACACACCCTTACGCTCCAACCTCTCTCCTCTGCCTCTGCTGCAAGGTTTGAATATCAAAGCTTTTTCCTTTCATTAGCCTCGTCCACAGCCTCCTCCCATGGGACCGCCAGCTCAATGATGAAAACACGCCGACAGGAGTTGGACCAGAGAACGAGGTCTGGTCGCAGGTTGGTAACTGCGATTTCAACTGGGAACGAAAGCCTCTGGCCTAGGTCAACACGTATTTCCCAGTCCCTGGCTGCATTCAGTGGGCATGAGTTGAGAGGCGAGGGGTTAGTCCTCCGTTTCTCTCCTTCTCGGATGAAGGATGGTATTTGCGGGAATGTAAAATCTCTTACACTTGAGTTCAGCTGCCAAACACCTCAGCACCTGGTTGTGTCGCCAGGTGTATCTGCCTTGTGTTAGGCTGGTCTTACAACCGACCAGGATGTGCTTGAGGTTTGCTGGAACTGCACACAGGGGGCAGGCTGGATCCTCTCCCAGACAATGATATAGGTTTGTGGGAGAGGGAAGGACGTCATATGTGTCTCTGATAATGAAGCTCAACTTATTTGACTCCATAGTCCACAGCTCTCTCCATGTGATCTTCCTCCTCTCAATGCCATCCCACATCATCCAGCGGCCTTGTTTGGCTTGGGATATGGCTTTGGCACACCAGGCTGCTTCTTCCTGGTGGCGCACCTCCTCCACCACCAGGTGCCGATGTTCACCTGGAGTAGACTTTTGCCAGGTAGGTTTCATTGCTCCCAGGCCAAAGCCCTCTCGGCCTTGTTGGACATGGCACATTATGTCCGTGTTTTGGATGGCGGATTTTACGTCCAATACCACGGCTGGTGGAGTCCATTTCTTCCCTGTTGCTAGGGTTGGAATTGCCAGTCATTTTATTGGGTCCCGGGATTCTGTTAGTGTCATGTCCAGCCTTACTTTGGCACATTGTATTCCTCCATCAGGCTTGAGACTGGCAGTGAGAGGGCTCCATTCCCATAGAGCCCTATGCTGCTGAGGCATCTCGGTAGCCCAAGCCACTTCCTTACTTGTGAGTTCACCAGTCTCTCCAGCTGGTTGACATGGGATAAAGTGACCTCATAGATGGTAATTGGCCATATGAGTCGGGGCAGTAGACCGAATTGAAAGCACCAAAGCTTGAGCTTCCCTGAGTGTTGATTTGTTGAAGCCACTGATTGTATCCTGCCTGAGTTGTTCCACCTGCTCTCCATCCTTGAGGCATGCAGTGTACCATCGCCCGAGGCTTTTGACAGGCTTCTCCAGGACAGTTGGTATTGTCTCGTTATTGATGCAGAACCTTTCGTCAGTGAGCCGGCCTTTGACGATGGAAATACTGCAGGATTGGTTGGGTTTAATATCCATTCGTGCCCATTTGATGTTTTCCTGGAGTTTATCCAGCAGGCATTTGGTGCATGCTTTTGTTGTTGTTATTGTGGTCATGTCATCCATGTACGGCCTGATTGGAGGAAGACGCAGCCCACTCTTCAAGCGTTCACTGAGTTTTGCTCGCTAGCAAGTGCAAATGCATTTTTTTAAAAGTTTAAAAATGACGGAGGCGTTTTTGCCAGGTAGGCGAAAAAACAACCCCTACGCAGTTGTCGGCTCTGGGTGAGTGATGGAATATTGCGTTTGGGAACTGGACCAGGCCCACCGTGTGACAGGGACCCAACTGATCTTACGGGTGCGGGGGTTGTGTGTGTGTGTGTGTGTGTGTGTGTGTGTGTGTGTGTGTGTGTGTGTGTGTGTGTGTGTGTGTGTGTGTGTGTGTGTGTGTGTGTGTGTGCTCAGATAGGTCATAGATGATAGAACAGTGCAGCACAGGCATGGGCCCTGTGGCCCACAATGTTTGAGCCAAACGTGATGTCAAGTTAAACTGATCTCATCTGCCTGGACATGATACGTATCCATCTATTGCCTGCACTCCCATGTGCCTATCCAAAACCCTCTTCAACACCACTATCGTATCTGCCCACCACAACTTATTGGCAGTGCATTACAGTGCATTCCAGCCCCCCAACATTCCCTGTGCAAAAATGTACCCCATACATCTCCATTAGGCTCTCCTTTCTCACCTCATAGCCATGCCCTCTAGTGTTGGACATTTCCTCCCTGTGAAAAAGATTCTGACTACTCTATCTATGCCTCTCATAATTTTATTCACAGGTCTACCACTGATATCCCGGCATTCTTGGTTCCAGGGCCTTTCCGGATTATCCATTTGGCCAGACCATAAGAAGCCACAGCTTCGGAGAGGAGTCCAATGGTACTAGAACGGTTCGCCTAGGCTGCCCAGGGGTCAAGATACAAGCCCGTAAAGTCAGCCACGGAGGTTGGCTATGGGAACGGATCTGCCGGTTCCAGCCAGGTGGGGGTTCCAGAGCACTGGTCGCTGTGGGCAAATTCTACCCACCGATCGGCCAAGGAAATTAGCTGTAAGAATGAATTTGCTGACTCCAGTGGGCCAAAGCCCCGGCCACAGGGGGCAAATTTGACATGCCGATCGGCACGGAAGTTCCAATGAGGTTGAGATTGACCGCTTCACCCAGTCTAGGCGCCAATTTTCGGAGGGACTTTCGGGGGGGGTTTCAAGTGCGCTCTCCGGATTTTGTACAGTTTAAAGGAAGTGCCGGACCAACAGTTGCCGGAAAATCAGTGGTGGACTTGTATAAAAGGTCCTATGCCTCTATCAAGTCTACCCTCAATGTCCGACGCTCCACAGAAAATATTCCAAGTCCATCCAACCTCTTCCTGTAGCTGGAACCCTCTAATCTAGGCAATATTCTAGTTAACCTCCTCTGAACCCATTGTAAAGTCTCCATATTGTTCCTGTAGTGGGGTGACCAGAAATGCAGGCAATGCTCCAGAAAATAGGCAGCACAGGCAAAAAGGGGTGGGGGTGGGAGGTTGTAGGTGGTGGAGTAGGGGAGGGGGTGTATGTGGGAGGGGGAGAGGGGTGTATGTGGGAGGGGGAGAGGGGTGTATGTGAGAGGGGGATGTGTGTGGGGGGGGGGGGGGGGGGGGATGTGTGGCCTGCGGCCCTGGCTCCAACCACATTCCCCCTCCCACATACAGGTCGGTGGGGGCGCTGCAAACCGGCAGCCCTGCCAGCAGCGTGTCAGTTTTTTTAGTGTGTTTAAATGTATGTTTTTAATGTTTTTCTGTGTGTTTTGTGTGTGTGTGTGTGTGTGGGGGGGGGGGGGGGGGGGTAAGAGGGAAACCGCTTTGGTCGCCTCCTCCACGGAGAGGCAAATTTTTCCATGTCGCCTCCCCCGTGGCCTAACATCGAGGATCGGTGCAGCCTTTTTCGGAGACGCGCCCGGGGCTTCAGCAGCGGGTGCAGCTTGGACTCTCTGTGTGGAGCGGGCGAACCCTCCCTGGGGCACGTCGGAGGGGAGCGCTCCGTTCGCTGGCCCGCGGCAGCCTGAAGCCGCGGTCTGCGGTGGGGGAGGCACCGATTCAGGACTTACCTTGACTTTTACTCATCTGGGCGCCCGCAGCGGCAGCTGCGGAGGGTTGAAGTCCCGACCACGGGGGAAAATGGAGGAGGATTGGCCAAATGAATGACCTGTGGAGGAAGGAACTGCAGATGCTGCTTTTTATGGATGGAGGGAGGGAGAGGTGAGGGGGGGATTGGGAGGGGAGGAGGAGAGGGGAAAGATCCTGAGGAGGTGAGGAGGGACAGTGGGGGGATTGAGGGGGAAAAAGGGTACGGAGGGAGAGAGGGAAAGTGGGGGGGGGGTGAGGATAGTGGGGAGGAGGGGGAATAGAGGGAGAGGAGGGGGAGTGGGGGAGGTAGGGAGTGGGGAATAGAAGGAGAGGAGGGCAGTGGGAGAGGTCAGGAGGGATAGTGGGGGGGATAGGGGGAAGTGAGGAGTGGGGGACAGAGGGATAGGAGGGGAGAGGAGTTATGGAGGGAGTGATGGAGGGAGTGACTGAGGGTAGGGGAAAGGAGAGGGAAGAAGAGGTGAGGGAGGGATTGGGGGGGAGAGGAAGAGTGAAGAGGAGGGGGGGTATTGGGGGATGAGGGGAAATGAGCCGTGCCTGCGCAGTTGGGGGCCATGCGTGAGTGGTGTAATATTGCATTGGGGGAATGGGTTGCATTGGGGGAACGGGTGAGTGGTGGAATAATGCAGTGGGGGACAGGTTGCGTTGGGGGACCAGACCTCCCATGTGACTGGGACCTAACAGTTGAATTTAGTCTAGTTGAAATTAATTTTCATTAAATTCTTTGCTCTGCAAAGTGCTGCACTGAATTAATTGTGGGAATCATTTTCATTCATTAATATTATTTAGAAGTAAGAACCCTCTCATTGCAGCACAACATGATCAAAGATTTACTAATGTAATTTGGAATTCAGTTCTAAGCGTGCTAAAATGCTCCATTCCAAAAACATTTCTTGCACAAAACCAATGCTTACTCCAAGGATGTAATGCCTGGCCATATTTCCCAAATGTGTCAGGACAGAAGGTACACATTTAATTAAATAGTCATTTAATTAGCCACATGGTGGCTGACACTACACTGCCTGTGGACTGTGGGTGTTAGCTCAGTTTGTATTGAAGGGGATACGATGAATTTTGCCCCCATTCATCCCATGCAGTATGTAACACTGGACAACTAAACTTACATTTTTCCTCTTACATACTTTATTATTATTTTTGTAGACATTATTACAAAGGATGCCAAGAATTAGAATGTATTTAATGTCATCCAACACACTTTGTTCTTTCTGTATCCATCTTTGAATTCCTACTTTCTCTGGACACAATTTTTCTTTGCCATCAGTTCAGTTGTACATCTTTTCGCATTGCAGCAATTCTGAGGGCGATATATAAATGTTAAATAAATATATCTAATCTGTATCTACTCATTATTGCTAGACTCTACAATGTACAACTCTTCACCGTGCCATGAATGATACCTTTAAACATGATACATTTTTGACCAAAACCTGCTTCCTCATTTCACCTTTCTTGGTCTGCATGCATTCATAGACATTTCTGCTCCTCTCTCCTTTTACTACAACTTCAAATATACAAGGCTGCTAAGTGCTCTAATTGCCAATTAAGTATCAACAAATTGAAGTGTTATTTATCACTTTGTTACTTTCTTAACAGATGTTGCCGTATGCTCAGTATTTCCATCAATTTCTGTTTTAGCCAGGTTTCCAGAATCTCATGAGAGTCATAGGTCATATGACCCTTTGGCCCAACTAGCCCAAACCAGCCAACATGCCCAAGCTACACTAGTTCCACCTGCCTGCTGTATCTTACTTTGTAACTTCCCGTATGTGTCAAATATTGACACAAATATATTTACTTTAGTTTAGTTTAGAGATATAGTGCGGAAACAGGCTATTCGGCACTGAGCATCGAACCCCGCACATTAACACTATCCTACACACATTCGGGACAATTATACACTTACACCAAGCCAATTAACCTACAAACCTGTACGTCTTTGGAATGTGGGTGGAAAACAATGATCTCAGAGAAATCCCACGCAGTCACAGGGAGAACATACAAACTCCATACAGACAGCACCTGTGGTCAGGATTGAACCCGGGTCTCTGGCGCTGCAAGCACTGTAAGGCAGCAACTCTACCACTGCTTAACTGTGCTGTCCATGCAAAATGTAGTATACAAAATAAAAATGATTCAAACTGATACTGGTACACCATATTGTTGGGAATTCTCTTGGGAATCGCTTCTTCAATGTTCCTGCAATGATCTGAGGGGAATGGGCTTTTATTGAAGTAGACAGTGGCAGCTTTAAGATTGTTGTTGTTCCAATGGCTCCCAGTATTGATTTACACAATATACCATTTAGCTATTCAATTGCGGATGGCTCAGTTTACGGCACAGAATGTACATAGAAACATAGAAATTAGGTGCAGGAGTAGGCCATTCGGCCCTTCGAGCCTGCACCGCCATTCAATATGATCATGGCTGATCATGCAACTCAGTATCCCGTACCTGCCTTCTCTCCATACCCTCTGATCCCCTTAGCCACAAGGGCCACACCTAACTCCCTCTTAAATATAGCCAATAAACTGGCCTCGACTACCCTCTGTGGCAGAGAGTTCCAGAGATTCACCACTCTCTGTGTGAAAAAAGTTCTTCTCATCTCGGCTTTAAAGGATTTCCCCCTTATCCTTAAGCTGTGACCCTTTGTCCTGGACTTCCCCAACATCGGGAACAATCTTCCTGCATCTAGCCTGTCCAACCCCTTAAGAATTTTATAAGTTTCTATAAGATCCCCTCTCAATCTCCTAAATTCTAGAGAGTATAAACCAAGTCTATCCAGTCTTTCTTCATAAGACAGTCCTGACATCCCAGGAATCAGTCTGGTGAACCTTCTCTGCACTCTCTCTATGGCAATAATGTCCTTCCTCAGATTTGGAGACCAAAACTGTACGCAATACTCCAGGTGCGGTCTCACCAAGACCCTGTACAACTGCAGTAGAACCTCCCTGCTCCTATACTCAAATCCTTTTGCTACGAAAGCTAACATACCATTTGCTTTCTTCACTGCCTGCTGCACCTGCTTGCCTACTTTCAATGACTGGTGTACCATGACACCCAGGTCTCGCTGCATCTCCCCTTTTCCTAGTCGGCCACCATTTAGATAATAGTCTGCTATCCTGTTTTTGCCACCAAAATGGACAACCTCACATTTATCCACATTATACTGCATCTGCCAAACATTTGCCCACTCACCCAGCCTATCCAAGTCACCTTGCAGTCTCCTAGCATCCTCCTCACAGCTAACACTGCCCCCCAGCTTAGTGTCATCCGCAAACTTGGAGATATTGCCTTCAATTCCCTCATCCAGATCATTAATATATATTGTAAATAGCTGGGGTCCCAGCACTGAGCCTTGCGGTACCCCACTAGTCACTGCCTGCCATTGTGAAAAGGACCCGTTTACTCCTACTCTTTGCTTCCTGTTTGCCAGCCAGTTCTCTATCCACATCAATACTGAACCCCCAATGCCGTGTGCTTTAAGTTTGTATACTAATCTCTTATGTGGGACCTTGTCGAAAGCCTTCTGGAAGTCCAGATACACCACATCCACTGGTTCTCCCCTATCCACGCTACTAGTTACATCTTCGAAAAATTCTATAAGATTCGTCAGACATGATTTACCTTTTGTAAATCCATGCTGACTTTGTCCAATGATTTCACCACTTTCCAAATGTGCTGCTATCCCATCTTTAATAACTGACTCTAGCAGTTTCCCCACTACCGATGTTAGACTAACTGGTCTGTAATTCCCCGTTTTCTCTCTCCCTCCCTTCTTAAAAAGTGGGGTTACGTTTGCTACCCGCCAATCCTCAGGAACTACTCCAGAATCTAAAGAGTTTTGAAAGATTATTACTAATGCATCCACTATTTCTGGAGCTACTTCCTTAAGTACTCTGGGATGCAGCCTATCTGGCCCTGGGGATTTATCGGCCTTTAATCCATTCAATTTACCCAACACCACTTCCCGGCTAACCTGGATTTCACTCAATTCCTCCAACTCCTTTGACCCGCGGTCCCCTGCTATTACCGGCAGATTATTTATGTCTTCCTTAGTGAAGACGGAACCAAAGTAGTTATTCAATTGGTCCGCCATATCCTTGTTCCCCATGATCAACTCACCTGTTTCTGACTGCAAGGGACCTACATTTGTTTTAACTAATCTCTTTCTTTTCACATATCTATAAAAACTTTTGCAGTCAGTTTTTATGTTCCCTGCCAGTTTTCTTTCATAATCTATTTTTCCTTTCCTAATTAAGCCCTTTGTCCTCCTCTGCTGGTCTCTGAATTTCTCCCAGTATGCTGCTTTTTCTGGCTAATTTGTACGCATCATCCTTCGCTTTGATACTACCCCTGATTTTCCTTGTTATCCACGGATGTACTACCTTCCCTGATTTATTCTTTTGCCAAACTGGGATGAACAATTATTGTAGTTCATCCATGCAGTCTTTAAATGTCTTCCATTGCATATCCACCGTCAACCCATTAAGAATCAATCGCCAGTCTATCTTGGCCAATTCACGTCTCATACCCTCAAAGTTACCTTTCTTTAAGTTCAGGACCCTTGTTTCTGAATTAACGATGTCACTCTCCATCCTAATGAAGAACTCAACCATATTATGGTCACTCTTGCCCAAGGGGCCACGCACAACAAGACTGCTAACTAACCCTTCCTCATTACTCAATACCCAGTCTAGAATAGCCTGCTCTCTCGTTGGTTCCTCTACATGTTGGTTTAGAAAACTATCCCGCATACATTCCAAGAAATCCTCTTCCTCAGCACCCTTGCCAATTTGATTCACCCAATCTATATGTAGATTGAAGTCACCCATTATAACGGTTTTGCCTTTGTCGCACGCATTTCTAATTTCCTGTTTGATGCCATCCCCAACTCCACTACTACTGTTAGATGGCCTGTACACAACTCCCACTAGCGTTTTCTGCCCCTTAGTGTTTCGCAGCTCTACCCATATCGATTCCACATCCTCAAAGCTAATGTCCTTCCTTTCTATTGCGTTAATCTGCTCTCTAACCAGCAACGCTACCCCACCTCCTTTCCCTTTCTGTCTATCCCTCCTGAATATTGAATATCCCTGGATGTTGAGCTCCCAGCCTTGGTCACCCTGGAGCCATGTCTCCGTGATCCCAACTATATCATAGTTGTTAATAGCTATCTGCACATTCAACTCATCCACCTTATTACGAATGCTCCTTGCATTGAGACACAAAGCCTTCAGGCTTGTTTTTACAACATTCTTACCCCTTATACTATTATGCTGAAAAGTGGCCCTTTTTGATTTTTGCCCTGGATTTGCCGGTCTGCCACTTTTACTTTTCACCTTGCTACCTATTGCTTCTACCCTCATTTTACACCCCTCTGTCTCTACGCTCACACATTTAAGAAACCCTTTCCCTTTAACTCCATCCTCCACTATCCCATTCGACACCCCACCCCCCTTATTCAGTTTAAAACCACCCGTGTAGCAGTACAGTTGGTGATTATTTTCCACAGCGTACCTGCTAAGAAAAGGAGCATGCAGGCGAACTTCACGTTGGAGAGTTAGGTAAACCTTGTCCCGTATTTCTTGATCGGCCAGATTCAGCTGCTCACTTGTGACAGTAAATCGTAGGGCAATTTTAAGTTGTGCTGCATGCAATGCAAAGAAGTGATTAATGGTTGAAGTAAGTTGTAGATAAACAATTTAAAAAATACGAAGATAGACACAAAATGCTGGAGTAACTCAGTGGGACTGGCAGTATCTCTGGAGAGAAGGAATGGGTGATGTTTCAGGTCGAAACCCTTTAGAGTGGAAGAAGGATCTCGACCCGAAACGTCACCCATTCCTTGCCTGTCCCGCTGAGTTACTCCAGCATTTTGTGTCTATCTTCGATTTAAACCAGCATCTGCAGATCCTTCCTTCATATTTTTTTTTAAACTCCTGGTTTCTGAAAATGGACGTTGCACAGACATAGTCAAGATGATCAAATAGTGCAATAAAAACATCCTTCTATCGCACAAAGGAAAACGTTACCTGTAATAGTTATAATAACTACGGTGGAATGAAGAATTGTGTTTCTGATTTTCCAATACAACATGAACAACTGGCATGACAGTGGTGCTGAAGCAGAGATATTCAAGTACTTGAATTTCCCAGACATAAATAACACAAACCATTTGTGTTGGTCTAAGTGAATGGAAGCTATGGCTAAGAAAGCACACCAATGTCTCTACTTCCTCAGAAGATGCATAAATGTATGGAATGTACTGGATGCTAAGCACAACCAAGTTTTTCACAGTATTTCAGTACACATGACAATAAACTAATACTGTACAATGCCGACTTGTTCACAGTTTGAAATTTTGCTCACACGTGCATCAATCTGTGAAGAAGCAAATCCAATCACTCCTTACTCAGGTAAAAGCAAAACTTCTGTAAGAACAGCTTGTCAAGCAGCATTATATGGAAAAAGAAGCCAGTTAACCCTTTGAGACTATGGCCCATCCACAGAAATAGGAGGAGTGGAAGGATTATACTTTTCAAACTAGAGTCAGGGGTGAGTAGAGAGGTGTTAGGCAAAACACTGTATGGAGATAAATTAAGACAGATCAGGTGATAAGGAGCAGGCAAATTAGAAATGATATCACGCAATCTTTTCCAAAATTACCACTTGCAGAGAATCTGTAAATTTAAAAACTTCCTACCATCACAAAATGAAGGGTTGGTCAAGTCATTGCTGAAGCCTGTGTTACAACTGCACACATAGCTTCCATTTGTGTTGATGCAGATTTCTGAACAGCTTGCAGTATTGGTGGCACACTCATCGATATCTGCAAGAAAATGTCCATTATTTCACTTAAGGACAATAAAGCAGAAAAGAGCCACATTTCATCTAATTTTTTACATATCATTTCTCTTGCTTGTAAGTTGAAGTTTTATTGAAGATGGTACACAAAATTGCTGGGGAAACTCAGCGGGTGCAGCAGCATCTATGGAGCGAAGGAAATAGGCGACGTTTCGGGCCGAAACCCTTCTTCAGACTTTATTGAAGATGTTTGCTTCAAAATAATAACTTGCTATTATGGAACTTGAAATGCAGTGTGTTTGATAGTTCTCCCAAGCAGGATTTAAATGAAGACTGCAGTGAAAGCTAACATACAAGCTCACAGAAAATGATCAGGAAACTCCAGTTAATTTCTACACCAGATAACCATTGCTGAATGAAGACCTATAGATTACGTCGGTCAAATAGAACCACCAGGGGGAATATTTGCCGAGAAATGCTGATGCATTCTCATGGATGCATTAATAGGCACAGAAGGAACATAGCAACCACTATTCCAGTCAATGCCTTCTAGTCAGTAGATTCAGGTCCTACCAGAAATATGTTACATAATTTCCAAAGATAGACACAATATGCTGAAGTAAATAAGTGGGTCAGGCAGCATCTCTGGAGAAAGAGAATAAGTAACGTTTCAGGCTGAAACCCTTCTTCAGACTGGTAGAAAGGTCTGAAGTCTGAAGAATGGTTTTGACCCATTTTTCTTTTTCTCCAGAGATGCTGCCTAACCTGCTGAGTTACTACAGCATTGTGTGTCTATCTTCAGTATAAACCAATATCTGCAGTTCCTTCCTATACTCTAATAGATATACCACATTGCAACGTATCTCCAGTACTCCATTATGGGAGTCTGGTTTCAGGATGTCCAGCAGTTACACACCCAATTACACTTTGCTGTTGTGGGAAGAAGAGGGCAGGTCGGAGAGGCCAATTGCAATGAATGAAAATTTGAGGTGGGAGGTAGAAACCAGAAACATACAGATTGGGGAGGATAAGGTCGGGCAATTGACCAACAGACAGGTTGGTGTAGAGATGCAATCATAAACAAGCAAATTACATGGTGGTGGGAAATCAGCAGAACTCATCATCTTGCCTGGTGGAACTGGAGTCCATCAGACTGGATGATGGATGCTCTGGAATTAGAGACCAGCAGACTGGGAGATGCAAGGGGAGATGCAACGAGACCTGGGTGTCATGGTACACCAGTCATTGAAAGTAGGCATGCAGGTGCAGCAGGCAGTGAAGAAAGTGAATGGTATGTTAGCATTCATAGCAAAAGTATAAGAGCAGGGTGGTTCTACTACAGTTGTACAGGGTCTTGGTGAGACCACACCTGGAGTATTGCATGCAGTTTTGGTCTCCTAATCTGAGGAAAGACATTCTTGCCATAGAGGGAGTACAGAGAAGGTTCACCAGACTGATTCCTGGGATGGCAGGACTTTCATATGATGAAAGACTGGATAGACTCGGCTTGTACACGCTAGAATTTAGAAGATTGAGGGGGGGGATCTTATAGAAACTTACAAAAGGGGTTGGACAGGCTAGATGCAGGAAGATTATTCCCGATGTTGGGGAAGTCCAGAACAAGGGGTCACAGTTTAAGGATAAGAGGGAAGTCTTTTAGGACCGAAATGAGAAAATCATTTTTTACACAGAGAGTGGTGAATCTGTGGAATTCTCTGGCACAGAAGGTAGTTGAGGCCAGTTCATTGGCTATATTTAAGAGGGAGTTAGATGTGGCCCTTGTGGCTAAAGGGGTCATGTGGTATGGAGAGAAGGCGGGTATGGGATACTGAGTTGGATGATCAGCCATGATCATATTGAATGGCGATTCAGGCTCAAAGGGACGAATGGCCTACTCCTGCACCTATTTTCTATGTTTCTATGTTTCTATGACTGGATGATCAAAGATAAATGTCAAAGATAAATTTGGATGATGAGTAGGAAGGGGGTGATTTGGGGACAGGTTTCATAGTTCACAATCGTGGTTGCGGATGGGAGAGGGGGGTATAGCAGGCTGACATTTGAATGTTGGGAGATGGGGATAAATTGTAGATTTTCTGATTGCATGGACATGAAAGTATATAGTTATAGTATACAGGTATATGGAGCTGAAAGTGTAGAGTTCAGGGAAATTATTTGTGGGATTGGAGACTGAGAGTTTAGATGGCACTGTGCGGACAGGGTGGGAGGGGATGGAGAAGGTATCAGGGGGCAATCTGGTGGTCAGAGCCTGGCCTGGGTTATTATCTGGATCGGTGGGATCATGCAATGCAAATGATGGTCATAAGATCTGTGACAAATAGTTGACTCATTTCAGAGGAATACCTCTGTGGCACTGTGGTAATAGAACCTGGCTCAGGGTATCTGGGGCAGGTTTGGTTCAGCTTCCCTGCTGCACTTTAAAAATGTCCAGTTGTATCATCCAGTACAGAACAGACACAATAACAGTACCTGGGCCTCAAGACCACCCAGGTAAGAAGTGACCTGTCAAATTACCAATGTGCTCCAAGTTCCTCTACAAACTTGTAAAATGGTCCTGGCATGGAGAATAGCAAATGTAATCATGTAGATTTGTCCATAGTTTGACATGTTAGTCACATATTCATCAATATCTGATGAATACAGTCCAATCACTCATTCTTCAAACTAGAACAAAACTACTGGGATCTCAACCAGTCAAGCACCAACAGTGAAAACACAAACCAATTGGCATTTTGGGTCAATAATCCTTTCTCAGAACTGGACCTGGGTAGAAGGTTTACAGTTTTCAAAACAGTAGTGGGGTGTTGTACAAAAGACAGAATGGAGACAGGATCAGGTGACACAGGAGCAAGAGTACTGGCCGTCAGCAAGGTAATTTACAAAAAGGGTTGAGAAATGAACAAAAGTGGGATCAACAATGACTAACTGGAAAATAACAAACAATTTATGATGTAGACAACTATTTTATCTAATTCTGAAATTAAAATATTCCTATAGCTTCAGAAGTTTGTTGTAATTATTTAATTATCGAAGGGAAGCAAAAATGTTTTGGGGACAACCGGAATGAACCGGCCAATCAGAAATATATCAAGTGCAGAGAATCGGCATGTTTGACAGCTTCCTAACATCACAAAGCGCAGGGTCGTTCACATTGGTTCTGAAGCCTGGACCACAACTGCACCTGTAGCTTCTGATTGTGTTGGTGCAGTTTTGTTGACATTTGGAGGTGTTGGTTGCACATTCATCGATGTCTGGGAGAAAATACCCCATTATTTCATTTTAGAACAGGAAGCTGAACATGCCAAATTTCATCCCATTTTTAATACATCTTCATGCTATCTTGTGCGTCAAATTGTTCTTCCTGATGAATAGAAATTTAATTTCTCCACAACATTCATTTAGCACGATCGTTTTTCACTTCCGGTGGCTGCTATGAAACAGTGAAGGCAGCTGCACTGAGCTCTCCTCCAGACAAATCGTGTTTAAAGTCGACTCCCATGCCAGGATCGATTAAAAAACTCTTACCGGGATTGCTGAACGTCGAGGGTACTGATTCCATCAAACGGTGCCGGTGGATTCGGGATTTAAAACGATTTTATCGGTAAAAATCGGATGAAAAAGAGAAGAGGTCAGAAGAGGTCAGAGAAGACTACAATCAGTCTCCAGCTCCAAAAAGCTCTGGATGAGCTTGAAACCACTCCTGAACCCCCTATTGAAAGTTTGGAAGAGGAGCTGGAGCCTCAACAACCAACAAGCGATATGGCTGCGAGAAGTGATACAAAGGAGAAAGAAATGAAAAGCTGGGAAGAAACGGTAAGAGCTAATATTATTAAAGACATTACTAAAGATCTTCAGAAGCAATTTGCCAAAATGAACTCTACAATTCAGAACAACTTCTCCACTATGGAGGACAATCTTTCTAAGAAAATTGATAATAGCTGCGGCGAAGTAAAAGAGCTTTATGTAGCCCTGAACCAGCAGTTTAAAGATTTGGAGTCGAGGACTGCGAAGGAATTGGAAAGTATGCAGAGAGATTATAACAATAAACATGACTCCCTGCTGAAGCAATTAACAGACACGGAAAAATTGATGGAAGAGATGGAGGGTGAAATGGAACAGATGAGCCACGAAATAACAGGTTTGAAAAAACAACACAATATGAATTGGGAGCTAACGAATAAACTGAATGAGAAATGTCAAGATTTAGAAGCCAGATCAAGAAGGCAAAACCTGAGAATAATAGGAGTTAAAGAGGGTGCTGAACACGGCTTTCAAATGCGTGATTTTATCACTAATCTACTTAAAGATGTTTTCAAACTGCCAGAAAAACCAAAGATAGATGTGGCTCATCGAGTGGGTCGCTTCCAAAAACATGTTAGTGCTTCGCCAAGGCAAATTATCATAAAGTTCCTAGACATTTCAACTTTGGTAAATCTATTAAAGAAGATACCCTATGGAGAAAATCTTACATTCGCTGATAATATCGTAAGATTCTACAGGGATTATCCTCGGGAAATTCTGGCAAAAAGACGCAAGTTTAAAAGGGCAAGCAGTATTTTATATGGACATTCTGAAGTTCGTTATGGTGTGATCTATCCAGTGAAAATGCTAATTTTGTTTAACGGCAAGCAACGCTCATTCACGGACCTGGACTCTGCTTGCAAATATGCCCAGGAGATTTTAAACAAAATTCAAGGAGGAACAGAATAATAGCCATTCTATCTGTGGAACTTGTTTTCTCTGTTTCAATTAAGACACTCGAACTGTTCAGACGGTTACTAGACAGGCTTATCTGGCAAGAATGTGTTTTTCAATAACACAGGCCAAATTAAATTTCTGAACTGAAAGCACAGATGGAAGCTCAAGGTCGCAGGCTCGTTGCCAAGTCCTTCAGCCCTGAGAACTATGAGTGTCCCCTTTTGAAATGGCCATGATGTGATGCATCTGTCCCACACTATATGACCTATTATTTACAAATATAACATATAACTAACTAACTAATTAACTACTTACGCGCAATAAACTCAACTAACGTTAAAGGCATAATGTACTACACTAACACGACTAACTATATAGCAGGAAGGATGGGGGAGGTTAGACATATATTTTAAATACTAATTATGAATTAACTAACATACAGGTTAATGAAAAGTGTAATTATTGACGAGGTGCTTTAACCCATAATTACTTTTATTTTAGTCCAAATCTTCTAGCTTCTCTTTTTTTCTATTTTAAACTGTTCAGCTATTAATTGACCTGATATGATAATTTTGGTTACAACTAGAGGGAACCGACTAACGTTGGGTCACACTTTAATAGGGGCGTAAGGCCCAGTGCATAATCTCATCGACGGAGGTCAATTTAAAAACAATCCTAGCTGCCATTGGTGGCTTTTTTGTAAGATATCGCTTTGTTGATAACTTACACTAACTTTTTTTGTTTATTCACAATTATGTGTTGTATGACAACAATGTTTATGTACACTTTATGTTATGTTTTTCTATTTCCCTTAATTATGTTTACTAGTGTCAGGAGATGTAAAACTACTGCAGAAATTATGAAGGACAACTCTGGAATCAGGATTCCGAGGTACTTGGCTGCATCACATGAATCATACAGTCTGGTAATAATAGCCAATGCAAGATAATAGTCGAAGTTGGAACATCAGAGGTGCGAACGAGCCAATTAAGAGGGATAAAATTCTGGCACAATTAAAATCATTAAATATGGATATTGCTTTCCTACAAGAGACACATTTGAAACAACAAACTCAGATCAGATTAAGGGCAAACTGGATAGGTCAAACCTATTACTCCTCATTCAGCTCTAAAGCATGAGGCACGGCCATTATAATTCGGAAGGGTATATCTTTTAAATTAAAGAAATCCATATCTGATAAAGAGGGAAGATACGTTATAGTCACGGGAGAAATTTACAATACATTAACTATGATAAATATTTACGCGCCTAATTTTGATACCCCCCACAATTTTTTAAGAAAATAATAGATTTAATCGCAGAGCATAATTATCAAAATATAATAATGGGGGGAGATTTTAACTGTGTTATAGACCCATACTTAGATAAATCAATAAAGGTAGGGAAGCATCTTGTTAAAACTAAGACCTGTGAATTTTTAAATACTTATATAAAAAATAACAACATAGCTGATGTTTGGAGAATAGCAAATCCAAGTGGTAGGGATTATTCATTTTACTCATCAGTTCATAAAACTTATTCACGAATTGACTATTTCTTATTGGACACAAAATTAATCCCGTATACGAATAAACCATCATATCATAATAGTATTATTTCTGATCATTCACCATTGACTTTATACTTAAAATTGAGGGAATGCCGGGTATAAAACCTTTTTGGAGATTCAACGCACACATATTAAATAACCCGCAGGGCTATGAGTATATAAAAGAACAAACACATTTTTTTCTCGAAATAAATGACACCCCGGGTATTTCTGCACCGCTATTATGGGAAACCTTCAAGGCATATATTCGCGGCGTCATAATCTCTTACCAAAGTTTTCAAAATAAGGAAAATAAAAGAGAACTTCAGCGGATAGAACAGGAAATAAAATTACTAGAACTGGACAATGCAACTGACCCAACCATAGATAAACATAATAAGATAACTTTATTGAAATATAAAATCAATAGAATACTATCGGCAAGAGTAATAAGATTATTCCAAATTACAAAACAAGCACACTTCGAATTTGGGGATAAGCCACATAAATTACTTGCGAGGCAACTGAAGCAACAAGAAAAGGAAAAAACTATCACTAAAATTAAATCGGATAAGGGTGAGTTTCTAACACTGCCAAAGGATATTAATAAGAGGTTTGCCCAATTTTATCATAATTTATATACATCTAAAATAAATACAGATGTTAGTAAAATTAAAAATTTTTTAGATAATTGCAATCTCCCAAAATTGGATAGTTTAGAACAAGAGCAATTAGGAGCACCGATTACTAGTGAAGAAATAAAACAAATAATAAACTCACTGGAAAATGGGAAGACCCCAGGACCAGATGGTTTTAGTAATGAATTTTATAAAAGATTTCAGGAGTCAATTGTACCAAGATTATTCAATTTATACATGCAGGCTTATACCGAAAATAAACTACCAGAAACCCTAGCAGAAGCAACAATAACGCTTATACCAAAAAAAGATCAAGATTTAGATGAACCGGGTTCTTATAGAGCTATTTCACTTCTAAATACGGATCAGAAAATTTTAGAAAAGATTCTAGCTAAAAGACTAAATAATTATATTAACAATTTAATAAATACGGATCAAACGGGATTTATACCCAAAAGACAATCATTTAATAATTTGAGAAGGCTTTTCACGTGATAAAGGAGCAAGAGTACTGGCCGTTAGCAAGGTATTTTACACAGACAAATAAATAATGGGAAAAAAAACGATCTTTAAATAAAATAATGATGTCACAAATATTTTATCCAATTTTGAAAAGTTGTGTTAAGAGATTAATTATTGAAGGCAAACATGTTGCCTTCAAAACAACCAAAATAAACTCCAGGATAGGAAATGCCATCAGATAATCCATTGGAGAATGCCATTAGATATTGCATTTTTGACAGCTTCCTACCATCACAAAGCGCCGGGTTGGTTCCGTTGGTGCTGAAGCCCCGACCACAACTGCATTTGAAGCTTCCGATTGTATTGATGCAGTTTTGTTGACAATTGGAGGTGTTGGTCGCACATTCGTCGATGTCTAGGAGAAAATAACCCATTATTTCATTTTACCACAAATACTGAACATGCCAAATTTCATCACATTTTTAATATATCATCATGCTAAATTGTGTGTCAAAGTGCTCTTCCTAATGAATAGAATTTTTATTTCTCCATAACATCAATTTAGCACAATCATTTTAGAAGTCTGAAATAAAATCGATCCGACCACACAAGCTCACAGCAAATGATCATGAATATCGAGTTAATAATTTTGCCAGATAATCATTGGTGAATGAAGACCTGTAGATTATGTACAGTGCCCTCCCTAATGTTTGGGACAAAGACCAATCATTTATTTATTTGCCTCTGTGCTCCACAATTTGAGATTTGTAATAGAAAAAAAATAACATGTGGTTAAAGTGCACACTGTCAGATTTTAATAAAGGCCATTTTTATACATTTTGGTTTCACCGTGTAGAAATTATCTATCAGTACTAACCCCACTATTGAACAACCCCGAATTGCTCTTATGCACTAATTAAATTCTGTGATATTTTTTCCTTCAAAATACTAATTTGTTCCACTAGAAATTGAAATATATGTTTGATATTTCTCCCCAACAATGACTTATCATGACAGTTTTAAATGAAGTTTGAAATGAAATTAACCCTACCTGGATATTTTTAAAGCGGAGATAGATAGATCCTTTATTAGTACGGGTATCAGGTGTTATGGGGAGAAGGCAGGAGAATGGGGTTAGGAGCGACTGAGACATCTGCCATGATTGAATGGCGGAGTAAACTTGACTTGACAAATGGCTTAATTTTGCTCCTATCATTTATGACCTTAAAACCTTATGACCTTATGATAACTCAAAGAAAATGATCCTGAATCTAATATAAACCCACAGACTCCCATGGCTATCTGGACTACACTTCTTCCCACCCTGCTTCTTCTAAGGACTCTATCCCCTAGTCCCAATTCCTCCGTCTATGCAGCATCTGCATCCAGGACGAGGTGTTC
Source organism: Amblyraja radiata (assembly GCF_010909765.2). Taxonomy (NCBI): domain Eukaryota; kingdom Metazoa; phylum Chordata; class Chondrichthyes; order Rajiformes; family Rajidae; genus Amblyraja; species Amblyraja radiata. Next base: position 54,576,506 of record NC_045968.1, read on the forward strand.
CAAACAAGGGCATTGGAGATGTCCTCATTCTTTAGGGAACTATGACTATAAATGAGGCTCTCACCAGGGTCTCCTCTATATCCCGTAGCTCCGCTCTCTCTCCCCATCCTCCCACTCATAATAAGGACAGGGTCCCTCTTGTCTTCACTTTCCAGCCGTCGCATACAACATATAATCCTACGCCATTTTTGCCACCCTCAGTGGGATCCCACCACTGGCCACATCTTGCCATCTTCTCCCCTTTCTGTTTTCCGCAGAGACCGTCCCTCCATAACTCAATGTTTAATTCGTCCCTCCCCATCCAAACCAACCCCTCCCCTGGAACTTCCCATTGCAACCGCTGGAAATGCTACACTTTACCTCCCCCCTCCACTCCATCCAAGGAGCCAAGCAGTCTTTCCAGGTGATACAGAGGTTCACCTGCACCTCCTCCAACCTCATCTATTGCATCCGCTGTTCCAGGTGTCAACTACTCTACATCGGTGAGACCAAGCGTAGGCTTGGCGATCCCTTCACCCAATACCTCCGCTCAGTTCGCAATAACCAACCTGATCTCCCAGTGGCTCAGCACTTCAACTCCCCCTTCCATTCTGAATCCGACCTCACCGTCCTGGGCCTCCTCCATGGCCAGAGTGAGTCTTACCACAAATTGAAGGTGCAGCACCTCGTATTTCGCTTGGGTACCCCAGCAGTATGAACATTGAATTCTCCAATTTCAGGTAGTCCTTGCTTTCTCCTTCCTTCCCCTGTCCTTACCAGCTCACCCACAGCCTATTGTCTCCGTCTCTTCCTTTATTTTTCCCGCTGCCCCCCTGGCATCAGTCTGATGAAGGGTCTTGACCCAAAACATCGCCTATTCCTTTGCTCCATACATGGTGCCTCACCTGCCGTTTTTCTCCAGCATTTTTGTCTACATTTGATTTTTCCAGCATCTGCAGTTCTTTCTTAAACACAGAATCTCCGTTTAATCATTACAGCAGTTAAACATTGCTGAATTATCCTGTGGATTACTAAGGTATTCCATCAGTTGGAATATTAGACAGGTTGTACTATTTGCACTCTTGTGGATATATTTAACAACCACCTACTATTCCCGTCAAAACACTTTAGCCACCATAAGAAAATCCAACCAGAATGGTGTTACATGTTTTCCTTATCAAAGTGTGCCTCCGGTACTTCATTATGGGAGGCTGTTTACAGGATATCCAACAGCCACGTGTCCAGTTAGACCTATGATATGGCAAAGAGCAGGGAGCAAAAGGCAGGGAGGAGAGGTTATTTGGAATGGAAGAGAAGAGGCAGGAGAGAGAATCCAGAAATCTACACACTGGAGAGTATCTGGTAGGGTGGAGTTGACCAAGGGACTGGTTGGTAAAGAAATGGAATCTAAGACAAGCCGTATGTATGATAGAGGATCTAGACACTATCAAACTGGATGTGAACTAGAGGCAATAGGATTGGAAGACAAGTATTGTGTGAACTAGAGGCAATAGGATTGGAAGACAAGGAGGTAACATGTAGACAGATTGCAGAGTATTCAGTGCTCAGGGTTCGATATGCGGCCGTCATTTAAAATGGTGGAAGCTGGAGATGAATTGGGGACTTTCTGATTACACAGAGGTGGGGTTGAAATGGGTTACAGGTTGCTGGGGTTGGGAGCTTTGGTGCAGTGCAAGATCCCAAATGAGTAGAAGACTTGCCTAGGAGGAATAACAGTGCAAAGTCATCATGAAGTCTACTTGGTCACATTTGGAACAAAGTGATCCAAGTTCCCCTGCAATATTTTAAAAAAACATCATGCAATAGAGATTAACAAATGCAATAAAGTAGAAGTGTGCACATGTTAATCACACATTGATCAATATATAGAGAAAACAATACAATCACTCCACTCTCAAATGAACTCAAAACTGTTGGAAGATCTCAACCAGTCAAGTTGCTTCTGTGAAAATAGAGACCAGTTGGCATTTTGGTTTAATGATCCTTTCTCAGAATGAGGGTATAATGGGGGTTTACAGTTTTCAAAGCAGAGCCGGGGGAAGGAGTGGCGAGTTAGAGAAAAGAAGGAATGGAAACAACAGAAAACAAGAACAATAGAAAAAAGAACTAATGCATGATCATTAAATGACTGTGGTAAAGTTGTGGTAAATGATTAATTATTGACGGCAAGCATACGATGCCTTCAAAACAACCAAAATGAACTCTCCAATCAGAAATGCCATCAGCCAATCCATTAGAGAATGCCATCAGATAGTCTGCATGTTTCACAGCTTCCTACCATCACAAAGCGCAGGGTTCTCCACGTTGGTTCTGAAGCCTGGACCACAAATGCAGATCAAGCTTCCAAAGATGTTGGTTGCACATTCATTACGGTCTGGAAGAAAATGCCCATTATTTCATTTAGGACAGAAAGCTGAACAGTGCCAAATTCCATCACGTTTTTAATATATTATCATGCTATTTTTTGTTTTGAATTGCTCATCCTCGTAAATTAAATTCTGTGATATTTGTTCCTTCAAAATTCTAATTTGTTCCACTAGAAATTGAAATATATATTTGATATTTCTTCCCAACAATGATTTATCACGGCGGTTTTAAATACTCAAACATACAATAGACACTAGGAGCAAGAGCGGGCCATTCGGCCCTTCAAGCCAACACCGCCATTCAATGTGATCATCCACAATCAGTACCCGGTTCCTGCCTTCTCCCCATATCCCCTGACTCCGCTATCTTCCTTTTCTTCTTGCGAATGAAACATAAATAAACCAAAGGAATAGTTAGATCTCAAGCCGGGTGTTGAGCAGCCAGGTTGTTGACTCTGCGTCAATGTTTGCCCAACTCCAGTACAAAGTCTGTTGAGCTTCACCCATGATCCTCTGTGTAGATTGATGATGCATGTGAACCAATCACACATAAGCCAGCATCACTAACTCCACCCCACTATAACACTTATACTAACACTCGTTCCCAGCACTGCAGTTCGAGCAGCTAGGATGCACTGACAACCGGTCATCCTCAATGCTGCTAAGTTTCAAGTGCTCATTAAAGATGTGTTTAAATCACACACTGTCTCTGGCTCCTGTTTACACTCTGCTTCAACCATACTATCTTCAAGAGCCCGATCTAGCTCCCTCGTAAAAGTATCCAGAGAATAAGGCAGAGAATTCCACAGGCTCCCAACTGTGTGAAAAAGTGTTTTCTCATCTCCATTCTAAATGGCTTAACCCTTAATCTTAAATTAAGTCTGAAATGAAATTAAACCTACCTGGATATTTTTACGGCAGAGATAGATAGATCCATGATTAGTATGGGTATCAGGTGTTATGGGGAGAAGGCAGGAGAATGGGGTTAGCAGTGGCTGAGAGATCAGCCATGAATGACTAGTGGAGTAGACTTGACATGCCGAATGGCCTAATTTTGCTCCTATCACTTATGACCTTATGACATTATGACAACTCACAGAAAATGATCCTGAATCTCTGTTTAATTATTACGGCAGATAAACATTGCTGAATTAACATGTAGATTACGTAGGTCAAATGGAATCATCAGGTGGAATATTAGCCAGGTTGTACTATTTGCACTCTCATTGATGTATTAAACAGACACCACCTACTATTCCAGTCATAACATTTTAGCCACCATAAGTAGATCCAACCACAATGGTGTTACATATTTTCCTTATCAAAATGTGCCTCCGGTACTCCAATGCGGGAGGCTGGTTTCAGGATACCTAACAGCCACGTGTCCAGTTGGACCTATGATATGGCAGGGAGCAGGAAGCAGAGGTTAGGGAGAAGAGGCTATTTGGAATGGAAGAGATGAGGCAGGAGAGGGGATCCAGAAATCTACACAGTGGAGAAAGAAATTGAATCATAACTAGCCAATTGTTTGACAGAGGATCTAGACACCATCAGACTGTATAGTGTGAAGGGCAGGGAACTAGAGGCTATCAGATTGGAAGACAAGCAGTAAGGAAGAAACATGGAGACAAATTGCATAGTGTTCAGTGCGCAGGGTTTGATATGAGGCTATCATTTAAAATGGTGGAAGCTGGAGATGAATTGGGGATTTTCTGATTGCACAGAGGTGGGGCTGAAATGGGTCACAGGGTTACAGGTTGCTGGGGTTGGGAGCTTTGGTGCAGTGCAAGATCCCAAATGAGTAGAAGACTTGCCTGGGAGGAATAACAGTGCAATGTCATTATAAAATCTACTTGGTCACATTTGGAACAAAGTGATCCAAGTTTCCCTGCAACATTAAAAAAAAATCAGCATGCATTGGAGATTAACAAATGTAATAAAGTAGATATGTGCACAGTTTGACATGTTAGTCACACATCGATCAATATGTAGAGAAAACAATACAATCACCCCACTATCTATCAATCCAGACTCAAACAAAAACAAAACTGCTGGAAGATCTCAACCAGTCAAGTGGCTTCTGTGAAAATAGAGACCAGTTGGCATTTTAGTTCAATGATCCTTTCTCAGGATGAGGGTAGAGTGGGGGGTTTACAGTTTTCAAACCAGCTGGGGGAAGGAGTGGTGAATTAGAGAAAAGAAGGAATGGAAACAGGATCAGGTGATAAGGAAGCAAGAGTACTGGCAGTTAGCAAGATACAAATACACTAGAAAAAAGAACTAATGCTTGATCATTAAATGACTGTGGTAAGGTTGTGGTAAATGATTCATTATTGAAGGCAAACATAAGTTGTCTTCAAAACAACCAAAATAAACTCTCCAATCAGAAATGACATCAGCAAATCCATTAGAGAATGCCATCAGATAGTCTGCATGTTTCACAGCTTCCTACCATCACAATGCACAGGTCTGATCACGTTGGTCATGATGAAGCCTGGACCACAACTGCACATGAAGCTTCCGATTGTGTTGGTGCAGATTTGTTGGCATTTGTAGGGGTTGGTTGCACATTCATTGATGTCTGGAAGAAAATGCCGGTTATTTCATTTAGGACAGAAAGCTGAACAGTGCCAAATTCCATCACGTGTTTAATATATTATCATGCTATTTTATGTGTTGAATTGCCCATCCTCATGTGTTAAATTCTGTGATATATTTTCCTTGAAAATACTAATTTCCACTAGAAATTGAAACATAGGTTTGATATTTCTCCCCAACAATGATTTATCATGACAGCTTTTAGTAGACAACAGACAATAGACAATAGACAATAGGTGCAGGATTAGGCCATTCGGACCTTCGAGCCAGCACCGCCATTCAATGTGATCATGGCTGATCATCCACAATCATTACCCTGTTCCTGCCTTCTCCACATATCCCCTGACCTCGCGATCTTTAAGAGCCATATCTAGCTCTCTCTTGAAAGTATCCAGAGAATCGGCCTACACCGTCCTCTGAGGCAGAGAATTCCACAGACTCACAACTCTCCGTGTGAAAAAGTGTTTCCTCATCTCCGTTCTAAATGGCTTACCACTTATTCTTAAATGAAGTCTGAAATGAAATTAAACCTACCTGGATATTTTTAAGGCAGAGATAGATAGATCCTTGAGTAGTACGGGTATCAGGTGTTATGGGGAGAAAGCAGGGGAATGGGGTTCGGAGGCGCTGAGAGATCTGCCATGATGGAATCGCGGAGTAAACTTTGCGTGCCGAATGGCCTAATTTTTCTCCTATCACTTACGACCTTATGACATTATGATAACTCACAGAAAATGATCCTGAATCTCTGTTTAATCATTACTGCAGATAAACATTGCTGAATTAACCTGTAGATTACGCAGGTCAAATGGAACCATCAGTTGGAATATTAGCCAGGTTATTCTATTTGCACACTCATTGATGTATTAAACAGACACCACCTACTATTCCCGTCCTAACACTTTAGCCACCATAAGTTGATCCGACCACAATGGTGTTACATATTTTCCTTATCAAAATGTGCCTCCGGTACTCCATTGCAGTAGGCTGGTTTCAGAATATCCAACAGCCACTTGTCCAGTTAGTCCTATGATATGGCAAAGAGCAAGAAGCAGAGGTCAAGGAGAAGAGGCTATTTGGAATGTAAGAGAAGGGGCAGGAGAGGGAATCCAGAAATCTAAACAGTGGAGAGTATCTGCTAGGGGGTGTTAACCAACGGACTGGTTGTTAAAGAAGTGGAATCTAAGATAAGCTGATGGTATGACGGAGAATCTAGAGACCGTATAGTGTGAAGGGCAGGTAACTAGAGGCTATAGTATTGGAAGACAAGCAGTAAAGAGGTAACATGTAGACAGATTTCATAGTGTTCAGTGCTCAGGGTTTGTTATGAGGCCGTCATTTAAAATTGTTGAAGCTGGAGATGAATTGGGGACTTTCTGATTGCACAGAGATGGGGCTGAAATAGGACACAGGATTACAGGTTGCTGGGGTTGGGAGCTTTGGTGCAGTGCATGATCTGGAATGAGTAGATGACTTGCCTGGGAGGAATAACAGTGCAACATAATCATAAAATCTATTTGGTCACATTTGGAACAAGGTGATCGAAGTTCCCCTGCAATATTTTAAAAACACCATGCAATGGAGATTAACAAATGTAAGAAAGTAAATGTGTGCACAGTTTGACCTGATAATCACACATTGATCAATATCCAAAGAAAACAATACAATCGCTCCACTCTCAAATAAAATCAAAACTGCTGGAAACTCTCAAACAGTCAAGTGGCTTCTGTGGAAATAGAGACCAGGTGGCATTTTGGTTCATAGAGTGGGCAGTTTACAGTTTTCTTAGCCGAACTGGGGGAAGGTCTGGCATTTTAGAGAAAAGATAGAATGGAAATAGGATCAATTGATAAATTAATAATACTGGCCATTAGCAAGTTATTTTACAAAAACAATTGAAAAATGAACAAATGCCTGATCAATAAATTAAATAATGATGTAGCAAATATTTTATCCAATTTCAAAAACAAAATAGTCCTATTCCATCACATGGTTGTGATAAGTGATTAATTATTGAAGGCAAACATAAGTCGCCATCAAAGTAACCAAAATAAACTCCAATCAGAAATGCCATCACCAATCACACATCCACGGCCCTCAGCCTCAGTACCGGCTCTCCACAGGGCTGCGTGCTGAGCCCCCTGCTCTACACCATCTACACACATGACTGCATTCCCGCCCACCACAGCAACACCATTGTCAAATTTGCGGATGACACTACGGTGGTGGGACTCATCTCCGGGGGGGACGAGTATGCCTACCGGGATGAGGTGGAGCAGCTGACAGTGTGGTGTGGAGAAAATAACCTGCTCCTTAACACCTTAAAGACCAAGGAGATAATAATAGACTTCAGGAAGAATAAAACGGACATGGTACCATTAGTTATCAGAGGGGACTGTGTGGAGAGGGTGGCGGATTTCCGCTTCCTGGGAATCCATATTGAGGAGGACCTGACGTGGAGCGTGAACACCTCTGCGCTGCTGAAAAAGGTCCAGCAGAGACTGCACTTCCTGAGGGTGCTCAGGAAGAATAACATCACTCAGAGACTGCTGCTGTCCTTTTATCGGTGCTCCATTGAGAGCCTCCTAACATACTGTGTATGCGTATGGTACACCAGCTGCACAGCGGCTCAGAGGAAAGCGCTCCAGAGGGCCATTGACAACGCCCAGAGGATTGTCGGATGCCCTCTCCTTACCTTGGAGGACTTACACAGTTCCCGCTGCATCAAAAAATCCCAGAGTATTATAAAGGACATTTCCCACCCCGGACACTCCCTGTTTGAACTGTTACCGTCAGGCAGACGGTACAGATCTACAAGGACAAGGACAAACAGACTTAAAAACAGTTTTTACCCCACTGCTATAAAGGCACTAAATGTAGCCGCCAAGGAACGCAGGGGCGATACATACATACATGAAATCGACAGAAGGATGTAGGGCTGGGTGTTTATGCGTGCTATTTTTATGATATTTATTTTAGTTGTTTATCTTTTTAAATATTTTACCTTGTATGTATCGTTAGCTTTTAGAAATGTTTGAATGGTGCACTGACTGGCTGACATTTTACAATTTCGTTGTACATGGTTCATGTTACAATGACAATAAAGAAACTATTCTAACTATTCTATTCTATTCTATTAAAAAATGCCATTAGACAGTGTAGGAGCCATTTAGCTTAGAAAGTTTATTGTAATCATTTCTGGTTACCTTTAATTTTTATCTGCCTATAATTATGTGGGTGGGATTTATACATAGTCTGTGGCGTGTTCGTGGCTAGGATTCTGGCGCAGTTTAGTTTAGTTCGATGAAGTCCATGAGGAAGATGTAGTTTTCGATCATGATCACGAGTATGATTGAAATGTATATATGCTGGAAGACTTATACAAGAAGAAGTATTTATGAGTGATTTTACTGTTTGGTACTAATACAATAAAGAAACTTTTAATCAAGAGACTGTTTCTGGAATATTCATCTTTTGTCGGCTTTGAGTGCCAGTAGATTAAAAGACATGGTTGGAGCCTGGGTCATCGGAAGAAAGAAGACTTCATTGACTGAGTGGGGGCCGTGTGTAAGAATCACCGATTGATATACCAGAGAAATATCTGAAGCTTATATATATATATATTTTTTTTTTTAAACCATGAAAAGTCCTGCAAAGGTCTCTGACAAAGTAGCTAGCCTGAAAAATGCAGTCAAAGTATGTTTTCAATAGCTGGAGATAAAGAAGTTCTAAACAAGCCAGCTGTGACCTTGGAAGGCAGGGTTTTAATTGAAACTGAGAGGATTTGTTTGAATTCCTTTCAAGATAAGCTAGCTTTGCACTTGGAAAATAATTAGTTGTTTTCCAGTAACTGCCAGATTGTTTAGGGGAAGACCTTCAAAATAATTGGATTAATTTGGAACAGTGTACCATGTGCTAATTGCCAGCTCTAAAAGGGAATAAACCACATGGCGGCCAGCCAAGGATATGCGGCCATGGAATCTTCGACAGGTAAGCCAGGCAAAGAAGAGCCACAAGGAAGAGCTGTGAAACCAGAATTGGCAAGAGCCGGCAGGCGAGTTACCAAGCGTACTGAAAAGGCCCAAGTTGCATTTCAGGAGAAATGCAAGAAGGAGGGAAACAAATTATGGAAGCAGATGGTCCAGTTAATTGAATTCCAGAAGAAACTAATGGAATCAGATGAGAACCTGAAGATAGTAGAGTCTAATCTGGAGTGACTATTTAGCCTCGGCAGAGAGATTGGAGAAAAATAAAAATCACTGCTGGATTCACAGCTGCCTCAGGAAGAACTTGAAAGTCAAGATTCCTTAACAGGAAAGGAAGCAACACCTAAATCATACCAACGACCAGAGTCGCTCTGGCTTCGTGACCCAGAGCTAGTAGCCAGTGGGTGGGCGCCTAACAAAACTTTATTTCAGCAACAAGGTGCTAGACCAAACCTACAAATAATTTATGGGCCGTCAGTCGGGGCTCGTGACAAAACTTCACTTCAGCATCCCCTTCGAGGGCCTGATATGCAGGCTCAAGCAAGCCAACGTCGGCAGATTCCTGATTATAGAAACATAGAAACATAGAAAATAGGTGCAGGAGTAGGCCATTCGGCCCTTCGAGCCTGCACCGCCATTCAATATGATCATGGCTGATCATCCAACTCAGTATCCTGTACCTGCCTTCTCTCCATACCCCCTGATCCCTTTAGCCACAAGGGCCACATCTAACTCCCTCTTAAATATAGCCAATGAACTGGCCTCAACTACCTTCTGTGGCAGAGAATTCCACAGATTCACCACTCTCTGTGTGAAAATTTTTTCCTCATCTCGGTCCGAAAAGATTTCCCCTTTATCCTTAAACTGTGACCCCTTGTTCTGGACTTCCCCAACATCGGGAACAATCTTCCTGCATCTAGCCTGTCCAACCCCTTAAGAATTTTGTACGTTTCTATAAGATCCCCCCTCAATCTTCTAAATTCTAGCTAGTACAAGCCGAGCCTATCCAGTCTTTCTTCATATGAAAGTCCTGACATCCCAGTAATCAGTCTGGTGAACATTCGCTGTACTCCCTCTATGGCAAGAATATCTTTCCTCAGATTAGGAGACCAAAACTGTACGCAATACTCCAGGTGTGGTCTCACCAAGACCCTGTTCAACTACAGTAGAACCTCCCTGCTCCTATACTCAAATCCTTTTGCTATGAATGCTAACATACCATTCGCCTTCTTCACTGCCTGCTGCACCTGCATGCCTACTTTTAATGACTGGTGTACCATGACACCCAGGTCTCGTTGCATCTCCCCCTTTCCTAATCGGCCACCATTCAGATAATAATCTACTTTCCTGTTTTTGCCACCAAAGTGGATAACCTCACATTTATCCACATTATACTGCATCTGCCATGCATTTGCCCACTCACCCAGCCTATCCAAGTCACCTTGCAGCCTCCTAGCATCCTCCTCACAGCTAACACTGCCCCCCAGCTTCGTGTCATCCGCTAACTTGGAGATGTTGCATTCAATTCCCTCGTCCAAATCATTAATATATATCATAAATAGCTGTGGTCCCAGAACTGAGCCTTGTGGTACCCCACTGGTCACTGCCTGCCATTGTGAAAAGGACCCGTTTACTCCTACTCTTTGCATCCTGTCTGCCAGCCAGTTCTCTATCCACATCAATACTGAACCCCCAATACCGTATGCTTTAAGTTTGTATACTAATCTCTTATGTGGGACCTTGTCGAAAGCCTTCTGAAAGTCCAGATATAACATATCCACTGGTTCTCCCTTATCCACTCTACTAGTTACATCCTCGAAAAATTCTATACGATTCGTCAGACATGATTTACCCTTCATAAATCCATGCTGACTTTGTCCAATGATTTCACCACTTTCCAAATGTGCTGCTATCCCATCTTTAATAACTGATTCTAGCAGTTTCCCCACTACCGACGTTAGACTAACTGGTCTGTAATTCCCCCTTTTCTCTTCCCCTCCCTTTTTAAAAAGTGGTGTTACATTAGCTACACTCCAATCCTCAGGAACTACTCCCAAATCTAAAGAGTTTTGAAAAATTATCACTAATGCATCCACTAATTCTGGGGCTACTTCCTTAAGTACTCTAGGATGCAGCCTATCTGGCCATGGGGATTTATCGGCCTTTAATCCATTCAATTTACCTAACACCACTTCCCGGCTAACCTGGATTTCACTCAGTTCCTCCATCTCATTTGACCCCCGGTCCCCTGCTATTTCCAGCAGATTATTTATGTCTTCCTTAGTGAAGACAGAACCAAAGTAGTTATTCAATTGGTCTGCCATGTCCTTGTTCCCCATGATCAATTCACCCGTTTCTGACTGCAAGGGACCTACATTTGTTTTAACTAATCTTTTTCTCTTCACATATCTATAAAAGCTTTTGCAGTCAATTTTTATGTTCCCTGCCAGTTTTCTTTCATAATCTATTTTCCCTTTCCTAATTAAGCCCTTTGTCCTGCTCTGCTTGTCTCTGAATTTCTCCCAGTCCTCTGGTAGGCTGCTTTTTCTGGCTAATTTGTACGCCTCATCTTTTGTTTTGATACTATCCCTGATTTCCCTTGTTATCCATGGATGCACTACCTTCCCTGATTTATTTTTTTGCCAAACTGGGATGAACAATTGTTGTAGTTCATCCATGCAGTCTTTAAATGCCTTCCATTGCATATCCACCGTCAACCCATTAAGAATCAATCGCCAGTCTATCTTGGCCAATTCACGTCTCATACCCTCAAAGTTACCTTTCTTTAAGTTCAGGACCCTTGTTTCTGAATTAACGATGTCACTCTCCATCCTAATGAAGAACTCAACCATATTATGGTCACTCTTGCCCAAGGGGCCACGCACAACAAGACTGCTAACTAACCCTTCCTCATTACTCAATACCCAGTCTAGAATAGCCTGCTCTCTCGTTGGTTCCTCTACATGTTGGTTTAGAAAACTATCCTGCATACATTCCAAGAAATCCTCTTCCTCAGCACCCTTGCCAATTCACCCAATCTATATGTAGATTGAAGTCACCCATTATAACTGTTTTACCTTTGTTGCACGCATTTCTAATTTCCTGTTTGATGCCATCCCCAACTCCACTACTACTGTTAGGTGGCCTGTACACAACTCCCACTAGCGTTTTCTGCCCCTTAGTGTTTTGCAGCTCTACCCATATCGATTCCACATCCTGCAAACTAATGTCCTTCCTTTCTATTGCGTTAATCTGCTCTCTAACCAGCAACGCTACCCCACCTCCTTTCCCTTTCCGTCTAATATTCCCTCCTGAATATTGAATATCCCTGGATGTTGAGCTCCCAGCCTTGGTCACCCTGGAGCCATGTCTCCGTGATCCCAACTATATCATAGTCGTTAATAGCTATCTGCACATTCAACTCATCCACCTTATTACGAATGCTCTTTGCATTGAGACACAAAGCCTTCAGGCTTGTTTTTACAACACTCTTACCCCTTATACTATTATGCTGAAAAGTGGCCCTTAATTATCATTCATTTGTTCCCAGCCAGGGACAAATAACCAGTCATGGGGCTTGTGACATAGCTTATACAGATACACACTCCTCGCACATGCCTGTTTATTATCCATCTGTGCCCAACCAGGGATCTTGAAGTGAATTCTATGAATTAATGAAGAATCAATCGAAAATCAGCGAGCTCATCGATCAATAAAATATCCTTTCCACCTTACCTCGAATGGAAATTCCTACATAGGACGGTGATCCTTTACATTATTAAACTTTCATAAAACAGTTCCAAGAAAATGTGGAAATGAAAACTACTAATCCAAGATATCTTTTAAACTTTCTTGAACAATACACAGGCGGACATGCATGACAGCTTGTTACTAGTTATCTACATCTGCCCGCAGGTGAGGGCTATCAAGGGGCTAGAGAGTTGCTCAAAGAATATTTTAGTAATGAACAGAAGATTGCTAATGCATACATGAAGAAGGCCTTTGCCTGGTCAGTTATCAAGGCGGAAGATGTGGAGGCATTGCACGAGTTTGCGATGTTTCTTAGAGGGTGTTGTAACTCGATGAGCAAACTCAACCACATGGATGAATTGCATGTTGTTGGTAATGTGCAGGTTATTATTCTTAAACTGCGCTTCAGACTTAGAGAAAAGTGGAGAGATAAGACAGGCCAAATACAGGAAGATGACAATCGAGAAGCCATGTTTCCTGAACTGGTGAATTTCATAAAAAGGGAAGAAAGATTTATGTCAAGTCTACGCCATGGGAATATTCAAGATCCAAAATCAGCAACCGTCAAAGGTTCTACCTTTACTAAAACAAAAGGAAGACCAGGACTGAAGGGAAGTAGTTTTGCGACCGCTGTACTACCTGTGGAAAATAAAGGAGATGCATCTACTATTAAGCCACAAGGGTTTTGTTTGTGGTGATAGAGATAAAGTGGTGTCTAAAATTCATGAAGAAGGAATATAAAGAAAAGATGGATTTCTTAAAGGAGAAGGGAATCTCTTTTGGATGTTTGAAGAAAGGACACATGGTTAAAGACTGCAAGAGTCGAATAACTTACGATAAGTGTAAGCAGGTTCATCCTGTTAAATTCAGACAAGAGCCGGTTGCTTTGATGGCTGATATTGAAGCAATGTTTCATCAAATTATCAGAAAAGCATATTGACTACTTGCAATTCCTATGGTGGCCTGATGGTGATGCACAACAAGATCTTGTTGAATACCGGATGAAGGTACATCTCTTTGGAGCAGTGTTATCACCAAGTTGTGCACATTTTACATTAAGGAAGACCGCAGAGGACAATAAAGATCACTTTACGGAAGAAGTGACAAACACTGTGAAGAACAATTTCTATGTAGATGATTGTTTAAAATCCATGTTTACGGAGCAGGAAGCAATTCGAATGGTAAAACATCTGACTTCCCTCTTCAATAAGGGAGGATTCATGCCATCCAAGTGGATCAGCAACAGCCGTGCTGTATTGGAAACCATTCCATCAGATAACAGAGCTAAAGAGACCAGAGAATTGGATTTGAACAAAGATGACCTGCCAATGGAAAGAGCACTGGTGTGTCGAATCAGATGTGTTCAAGTTCAAAATATTGATTCAAGCGTGACCATGTACAAGACGGAGCATCCTTTCTGTGATTGGTTCCGTTTACGACCCTTTGGAATTTCTTGTACCATTTACACTGCCAGTCAGGTTAATTCTGTAGGATCTCTCAAGGGCCTGTTCAACTTACGTGTCCTTGGCATGCAAATTACGTGACCTCGTGGTCGCGTTGAGCCTCGATGGTCCTGCAAAGGTCGGGCGCGATTCCATGCGTACGCACAGCCGTCTGGAGTGCGTGACATCGTTTGAAGAACACAAAGCTGGAGTAACTCAGCGGGACCAGCAGCATCTCTGGAGAGAAGCAATGGGTGATGTTTAGTGTCGAGACTCGTCTTCAGTCTGAAAAGAAGGGTCTTGACCTGAAACGTCACCCATTGCTTCTCTCCAGAGATGCTGCCAGTCCCGCTGAGTTACTCCTGCATTTTGTGTCCATCTTCAATTTTCTTGGCCCCGCTCTGGGAGCAGAAGTGGGGGCGGATCTGGACTGCAATGGCCGTGAGCCCCAGGCCGAGCTTGGCGATCGTTTGCCTGCTTCTGCTGCTGTTGAAGGTGAGATGTTGCATCGTGCCAGGGTCTTGGGCCTGTTCCACTTTGGCCGTCAGTTCCGCGACAGGCCGTTGGCGACGTGCTTCTAAGTGGGACCGGCCATATGGTGCCCGAGTGCCTCAACGCGACCACGTGGTCGCGTAATTTGCGTGCCAAGGACACGTAAGTGGGACAGGCCTTTAAGAATAAACTTGGATGGGATGAGTGTATAACACAAACTTCCTCTCATAGATGGGCAAAATGGTTAACAGATCTTGACCATATCTCGGAGTTCAGAGTGAATCGGTGTACGAAGCCTACAAACTTTGGTTAAATCACATGTGCACAACTACATCACTTTTCAGATGCTAGTGAAAGTGGTTACGGTACTATTTCATATCTAAGACTGGAAAATGATGACAACAAAGTAATGTTGCATTCTTAATGGGAAAGGCCAGAGTGGCACCATTGAAGCAAATGACAATTCCCAGAATGGAACTTACTGCCGCAGACTTGGCGGTTAAAGTTGACAAAATGCTGCAAAAAGAACTCCAGCTTCAGCTGGAGAAATCTATTTTCTGGACTGGTAGTACTACAGTGCTCAAATACTTCACCAATGAAAGCAAACGTTTCCTAACATTTGTAGCAAACAGAATCTCTTTTGTAAGGGTGCTACTAATGTATCACAATGATAATATGTTAACACAAAGGAAAATCCTGTGGATGAAGCTTCCAGAGGACTAACAGCAGACCGCTTCTGAAGCAATAAGAGATGGATTGATGGACCAGGGTTTCTCTGTAAGCCAGACAGAGAATGGCCAAAGCTTGAGCTGGGATTTGAAATCTCTGCCAATGATCTGGAAATTAAATTAAACATCACAGTGAACGTTATTGCTAAAGATTCATCAAACACAACAAATGACTTAATTACCCACTATGCATAATTGACAAAGCTGGTGACTGTGGTCGCTAAGGTTCTTAGAGCTAAAACAGTTATTGCTGTTTGCTCGAAAAAGGAAAGAGATTGCTGAAGGTATCTTTGAAGAAGAACCTGAAATACTGAAGACAAAGATTGAAAGGAAGATGCAAGTTTTTAAGACTTTATACCACGTTTACATCCTGATGATCTTCTCAAAATGGAAAATGTGATTATTTCTGTCAAAGACAGAAATACAAAGAAGAAATATTAAAGTTAGAAGCTGGAGTACAGGGTGTCAAAAGAGACAGTCCGTTGTACAAACTTGATTCAGTATTGGAAGAAGGACTTTCGAGAGTTGGAGGTCGTCTGAATTGACTAGCAATGCCTGAAGAGGCCAAGCATCATATTATTCTCTTGAAGGAATTTCACATATCAACATTATTGTTACGACATGTCCATGAACTGATCGGACATGGTGGAAGAAATTAGATGCTGTCCCAACTTCGTAAGAAATATTGGGTTATCAAAGCCAACTCTGCTGCAAGAAAGGTAATAAAAAAACTGTACTGTGTGTAGGCGACAGCGTGGAAGAGTTGGAGAACAGAAAATAGAAGATTTACCTCTGGAGAGGATTTTACCTGATAAGCCTCCATTTGCAGATGTGGGGGTAGATTAGTTTGGTCCTATTGAGGTTAAGAGAGGACGAAGCCTTGTAAATAGTTATGGTGTAATCTTCACTTGCATGGCGATCAGGGCAGTACATCTTGAAGTTGCACCTACACTCGATAAGGACTCCTGTATTCTTGCATTACAGAGATTCGTTTGTCAAAGATGTCAAGTTCTATCATTAAGATCGGATAATGGTACGAATTTTGTTGGAGCTGAAAGCGAATTAAAAGAAGCACTTCAAGGCTTAAATCAGAATAAGAGCCAGAATGATAAGCTTCAACAAGGGATAAGATGGAATTTTAATCCTTCAGTGGGTTCTCATCGTGGTGGCGTTTGGCAACGGTTGATACACATGGTTAGAAATGTGCTACGCTCTGTTCTTAAACAACAAGTTCTGGACGATGAAGGAATGCAAACTTTATTCTGTGAAGCTGAAGCAATTTTAAATGATCGATCCATTACTAAGAGTTCTAATGAAGACTAATCTAATGCTACCACCTGGGCTCTTCGTGAAAGAAGATTTATATATTCGACGCATGTGGAAACAAGTACAATATGTGGCAGATCTTTTTTGGAAAAGGTGAACACAAGAATATTTGCCTCTAATCCAAGAAGGACACCAATGGTCGAGGATTAGAAGACACTTTGTTCCAGGTGATATTGTTTTGGTGGTTGATTCTACTGTACCACGAGGTTCTTGGTTCATGGAAAAGATACTGGAGATCATGCCTGATGTTAAGCGTTTGGTACATACAGTACAACTTCAGACTAAGAATAATGTTTTAATAAGACCAATAATCGTTATGCTTGCTTCTAGAAGGCGAATAAGAAGAGGGAAGAATCGCTAAAGAAGTCAGAATGCTGATATATAATGCGTGTTATTTTTGTTTTTTGATATATGTTAAGCTTTTAAAGCTCCTTTTTAATCTCAATTAGTAATTGCCTCATTACATACTCAGAACAATTAGGGGGCGGTATGTAGGAGCCATTTAGTCTGGGGTGTGTTCGTAGCTAGGATACTGGCACAGACTCCCAGATAGTTTAGTTTAGTGTGATGAAGACCATGGGGAAGGTATAGTTTTCAATTATGATCATGAGTATGATTGAAACGTATATGCTGGAAGACTATGTACTTATGCAGAAAGAAGATTTTACTATTTTGTACTACTACAATAAAGAAACTATTAATAACGAGATTACACAAAAAGCTGGAGAAACTCAGCGGGTGCAGCAGCATCTATGGAGCGAAGGAAATAGGCAATGTTTCGGGCCGAAACCCTTCTTAAGAAGGGTAAGAAGGGTTTCGGCCCGAAACATTGCCTATTTCCTTCGCTCCATAGATGCTGCTGCACCCGCTGAGTTTCTCCAGCTTTTTTTGTGCACCTTCGATTTTCCAGCATCTGCAGTTCCTTCTTGAACACTATTAATCACAAGGCTGTTTCTGGAATATTCATCTTTCGATGGCTTTGAGTGTCTCGTGGAGAGCTCGTGGAATGCGTAAGATTACCTTCTGAACCATGGTCAGCAAATTAGTGACTATCGGGGGCTAAAACCTGATAGGTCGTATAGACTGTCACTACAGACAATCTGCATGTTTGACAGCTTCCTACCATCAAAAACACACAGGGTTGGTCACGTTGGTTCTGAAGCCTGGACTACAATTGCACATGTAGCTTCTGATTGTGTTGGGGCAAATTTGTTGACATTTGGAGGTATTGGTCACTCATTCCTTGATGTCTAGAAAAATATACTCATTATTTCATTTTACAACTAAAAGCTGAACGTCAAATTTCATCACATTTTTAATATATCATCATAGAAACATAGAAAATAGGTGCGGGAGTAGGCCATTCGGCCCTTCGAGCCTGCACCGCCATTCAATATGATCATGGCTGATCATCCAACTCAGTATCCTGTACCTGCCTTCTCTCCATACCCCCCGATCCCTTTTGCCACAAGGGCCACATCTAACTCCCTCTTAAATATAGCCAATGAACTGGCCTCAACTACCCTCTGTGGCAGAGAATTCCACAGATTCACCACTCTCTGTGTGAAATTTTTATTTTCTCATCTCAGTCCTAAAAGACTTTCCCCAGCCTTAAACTGTGACCCCTTGTTCTGGGCTTCCCCAACATCGGGAACAATCTTCCTGCATCTAAGCCTGTCCAACCCCTTAAGAATTTTGTAAGTTTCAATAAGATCCCCCCTCAATCTTCTAAATTCTAGCGAGTACAAGCCGAGTCTATCCAGTCTTTCTTCACATCAAAGTCCTGCCATCCCAGGAATCAGTCTGGTGAACCTTCTCTGTACTCCCTCAATGGCAAGAATGTCTTTCCTCAGATTAGGAGACCAAAACTGTACACAATACTCCATGTGTGGTCTCACCAAGGCCCTGTACAACTGCAGTAGAACCTCCCTGCTCCTATACTCAAATCCTTTTGCTATGCATGCTAACATACCATTCGCTTTCTTCACTGCCTGCTGCACCTGCATGCCTACTTTCAATGACTGGTGTACCATGACCCCCAGGTCTCGTTGTATCTCCCCTTTTCCTAATCGGCCACCATTCAGATAAAAGTCTACTTTCCTGTTCTTGCCACCAAAGTGGATAACTTGGAGATGCTGCATTCAATTCCCTCATCCAAATCATTAATATATATTGTAAATAGCTTGGGTCCCAGGACTGAGCTTTGCGGTACCCCACGAGTTGCTGCGTGCCATTGTGAAAAGGACCCGTTTACTCCTAGTCTTTGCTTCCTGTCTGCCAGCCAGTTCTCTATCCACATCAATATTGAACCCCCAATACCGTGTGCTTTAAGTTTGCATACTAATCTCTTATGTGGACCTTGTCGAAAGCCTTCTGAAAGTCCAGATATAACACATCCACTGGTTCTCCCTTATCCATTCTACTAGTTACATCTTCGAAAATTTTTATTAGATTCGTCAGACATGATTTACCTTTCATAAATCCATGCTGACTTGGCCCAATGATTTCACCACTTTCCAAATGTGCTGCTATCCCATCTTTAATAACCGACTAGCATTTTCCCCACTGCCGATGTTAGACTAACTGGTCTGTAATTCCCTGTTTTCTCTCTCCCTCCCTTTTAAAAAAGTGGGGTTACATTAGCTACCTTCCAATCCTCAGGAACTGCTCCAGAATCTAAAGAGTTTTGAAAAATTATTACTAATGCTTCCACTATTTCTGGGGCTACTTCCTTAAGTACTCTGGGATGCAGCCTATCTGGCCCTGTGGATTTATTGGCCTTTAATCCATTCAATTTACCTAACACCACTTCCCGACTAACCTGGATTTCACTCAGTTCCTCCATCTCATTTGACCCCCGGTCCTCTGCTATTTCCAGCAGATTATTTATGTCTTCCTTAGTGAAGACAGAATCGAAGTAGTTATTCAATTGGTCTGCCATGTCCTTGTTCCCCATGATCAATTCACCTGGTTCTGACTGCAAGGGACTGCAACATCATCATGTTATCTTGTGTGTCAAAGTGCTCTTCCTAATGAATATACATTTTATTTCTCCATAGTTGAGAAAAGATGGAATGGAACAGAAACAGGTGAATTTATAATAGGAAACAAGGAAAAGGCAGACCAGTTAACAAGTACTTCACTAAAGAGACACAATTTCCCAGAAATACTAGGGGACCGAGGATCTAGTGTGACGAGAAACTGAAGGAAATTCACATTAGTCATGAAATGGTATTAGGTAAACTGTTGGGACTGAAGGAAGATAAATCCCCAGGGCCTGATGGTCTGCATCCTAGAATACTCAAGGAGGTGGCCCTAGAAATTGTGGATGCATTGGTGATCATTCTCCAATGTTCTTTAAACTCTGGATCAGTTCCTGTGGACTGGAGGTAGCTATGTAACACTGCTTTTTAAGAAAGGAGGGAGAGATAAAACAGAGAATTATAGACCAGATACCCTTACATCGATATTAGGGCAGACGCTTGAGTCGATTTTTAAAGATGTAATAGCAGCGCATTTGGAAAGCAGTGACAGGATCGGTCAAAGTCGGCATGGATTTATGAAGGGGAAATCATGCTTGACTAATCTTCTGGAATTTTTTGACGATGTAACAAGTAGAATGGACAAGGGAGAGCCAGTGGATGGGGTGTATCTGGACTTCCAAAAAGCCTTTGACAAGAAATTAGTGTGAAAAATTAGAGCACATGATATTTGGGGAAGGTATTGACATGGGTAGAGAACTCATTGGCAGACAGGAAGCAAAGAGTAGGAATTAATGGGTCCTTTTCAGAATGGCAGGCAGTGACTAGTGGGATGCCGCAAGGCTCAGTGATGGGACCCCAGTATTTATATTTAGACAAAGGAATTAAACATAACATCTCCAGGTGTGCAGTTTTGGTCTCCAAATTTGAGGAAGGACATTCTTGCTATTGAAGAAGTGCAGCATAGGTTCACCAGGTTAATTCCTGGGAAGGCAGGACTGACATATGATGAAATACTGGAATTTAGAAGGATGAGAGGATCTTAGTGAAACATGTATTCTTAAGGGATTGGACAGGCTTGATGCAGGAAAAATGTTCCCCATGTTGGTTGAGTCCAGAACCAGGGTCACAGTTCTCAATGAGATTGACATGAGGAAAAACGTTTTCAATCAGAGAGATATGAATCTGTGGATTTCTATGCCACTGAAGACAGTGGACTCTGGATGTATTCAAGAGAGAGTTAGATATAGCTCTTATGACTAACGGAATCAAGGGAAATGGGGAAAAAGCAGTTACAATGTACTGATTCTGGATGATCAGACATGATCATATTGAATGTTGGTGCTGGCACAAAGAGCCGAATTGCCTGCTCCTTCACCTATTTTCTATGTTTCTATGAAATAGGATCACCTGATAAAGGAGCAAGAGTACTGGCCGTTAGCAAGGTATTTTACACAGACAAATGAATAATGGAAAAAAAAACGATCTTTAAATAAAATAATGATGTCACAAATATTTTATCCAATTTTGAAAAGTTGTGTTAAGAGATTAATTATTGAAGGCAAACATGTTGCCTTCAAAACAACCAAAATAAACTCCAGGATAGGAAATGCCATCAGATAATCCATTGGAGAATGCCATTAGATATTGCATTTTTGACAGCTTCCTACCATCACAAAGCGCCGGGTTGGTTACGTTGGTGCTTAAGCCCCGACCACAACTGCATTTGAAGCTTCCGATTGTATTGATGCAGTTTTGTTGACAATTGGAGGTGTTGGTCGCACATTCGTCGATGTCTAGGAGAAAATAACCCATTATTTCATTTTACCACAAATACTGAACATGCCAAATTTCATCACATTTTTAATATATCATCATGCTAAATTGTGTGTCAAAGTGCTCTTCCTAATGAATAGAATTTTTATTTCTCCATAACATCAATTTAGCACAATCATTTTAGAAGTCTGAAATAAAATCGATCCGACCACACAAGCTCACAGCAAATGATCATGAATATCGAGTTAATAATTTTGCCAGATAATCATTGGTGAATGAAGACCTGTAGATTATGTACAGTGCCCTCCCTAATGTTTGGGACAAAGACCAATCATTTATTTATTTGCCTCTGTGCTCCACAATTTGAGATTTGTAATAGAAAAAAAATCACATGTGGTTAAAGTGCACACTGTCAGATTTTAATAAAGGCCATTTTTATACATTTTGATTTCACCGTGTAGAAATTACAGCAGTGTTTATACATAGTCCCCCCCATTTCAGGGCACCATAATGTTTGGGACACAGCAATGTCATGTAAATGAAAGTAGTGTGAAAGATACATTTTCTAGATGTGCTGGGACGCATCCTCAGTGATGTGACCTGGGATCAGGTGTTTCGGCTCTCACAACATCAGACACCCTCGCCCAGGCGACCCAGCCGGGGTTGATCAAGCCCCGACTTGCCTCACAGCAGCAACCGCCCAGGGATTAGCCCTCTTAATCCAAAGGCTTTCTCTGCGGCTTCGCTTGCGGATTGAATGGCCCTCTTCTTTGCCAGCCACGTAATGCCCAACTGGTTGTGGACTTTGCAGAGTGAGTGTCCTGCAAAGCCTCTACAGCCCACCTCTATGGGCTCATAGTGTACCTTCCAGTCGCTGTCCTGGCACATCTCCACCAGTTCCTGGTACTTTGCGCGTTTCCTCTCATTAGCCTCTTCAATACGCTCTTCCCAGGGCACTGTCAGCTCCAGAATGATCCGCTGTTTTGTCACTTCGGAAGTGATGATCATGTCTGGCCGGAGTGATGTTGCTATGATGTGCTGTGGAAATTTCAGCTGTTTGCCCAGGTTGACGTACAGCTGCCAGTCAGTGGCTGTGTAGAGGAGGCCCGTCCTTGTTTTTGGTTGTGGTCGAGGCTTCTCTCCAGCTTTGACAAAAGTGATTAATTTCTTTGGGGCATGGTGGTGTTTGCTGTTACTGATGGCAGTGGCTATGCTCTCAGCAACCACCTCAAGTACCTGGTCATGGCGCCACCGATAGCGACCTTCCCCAAGCAACTTAGGGCAGATGCTGAGGAGATGTTCTAATGATCCTCTTCCAGAGCAAAGTGAGCTGTAAGGTGTCTCGCTTTTGCCCCAGATGTGGAGGTTTGCTGGGCTTGGTAGTATGAAATGAAAGTAGTCATGTTTAGTATTTTGTTGCATATCCTTTGTATGCAATGATTGCTTGAAGTCTGCAATTCATGGACATCACCAGTTGCTGGGAGTCTTCTCTGGTGATGCTCTACCAGGCCTGTACTGCAGCCATCTTTAGCTTATGCTTGTTTTGGGGACTCATGCCCATCAGTTTTCTCTTCAGCATATAAAAGGCACGCTCAATAGGGTTCAGATCGGGTGATTGACTTGGCCACTCAGGAATTGACCCATTTTTAGCTTTGAAAAACTCCTTTGTTGCTTTAGCAGTATGTTTGGGATCATTGTCTTGCTGTAGAATGAACCGCCAGCCAATCAATTTTGAGGCATTTGTTTGAACTTGAGCAGATAGGATGAGTCTATACACTTCAGAATTCATTATGCTTCTACCATCAGCAGTTGTATCATCAATGAAGATAAGTGGGCCAGTACCTTCAGCAGCCATACATGCCAAGGCCATAACACCCCCACCACTGTGTTTCACAGATGAGGTGGTATGCTTTGGATCATGGACAATTCCTTCTCTCCTCCATACGTTGTTCATGCCATCACTTAATCTTCGTCTCATCTGTCCGAAATACCTTTTTCCAGAACTGTGCTTACTCTTTTAAGTACTTCTTTCAAAATGTAACCTGGCCATCCTAAATTTGCGACTAACCAGTTTGCATCTTGCAGTTTAGCCTCTGTATTTCTGTTCATGAAGTTTTCTGCTGGCAGTGGTCATTGACAAATCCACACCTGACTCCTGAAGAGTGTTTCTGATCTGTCGGACAGGTGTTTTGGGGATTTTTCTTTATTATAGAAAGAATTCTTCTGTCATCAGCTGTGGAGGTCTTCTTTGGCTTGCCAGTCCCTTTGCGATTAGTCAGCTCACAAATGCTCTCTTTATTCTTAATGATGTTCCAAGCAGTTGATTTTGGTAAGCCGATGGTTTAGCTGATGTCTCTAATAGTTTAATTCTTGTTTCTCAGTCTCATAATGGCTTCTTTGACTTTCATTGGCACAACTTTGGTCCTCATGTTGATAAACAGCAATGTTGTTTGGTCCTCATGTTGATAAACAGCAACTAAACGTCATTTCGTTTGGACCTCAAGGGGTCCAAATGACAAATAAATTGTATCGTATCGTATCGTATCGTATCGTATCGTAATAAAAGTTTCCAAAGGTGATGGAAAGACTGGAGGAAAGACAAGGTGCTGAGACAGTGCATTCAGAAAGATCCCTTCACTTTTTCCACATTTTCCTATTTTCTATGTTTCTATATTGGAGACGATCAGCCATGATCACAATGAATGGCGGTGCTGGCTCAAAGGGCTGAATAGCCTCCTCCTCCACCTACTTTCTATGTTACGTTACAGCCTTATTTTAAAATGGATTAAACTCAGTTTTTTTATCATCAATCTACACACAATACCCCAGAATGAAGAAGAAAACACAGGTGTTTAGAAATCTTTGAAAGATAATTAAAAATAATTAACTGAAATATCACATTTACATAAGTATTCAGACCCTTTGCTATGACACTCAAAATTGAGCTTAGATGCATCGTGTTTCCATCGATTATCCTTGAGATGTTTCTACAACTTGATTGGAGTCCATCAGTGGTAAATTAAATTGATTGAACATGATTTGGAAAGGCACACACCTGTCTATATAAGTGAAACATATATTCTTAAGGGATTGGACAGGCTTGATGCAGGAAAAATGTTCCCCATGTTGGTGGAGTCCAGAACCAGGGTCACAGTTCTCAATGAGATTGACATGAGGAAAAACGTTTTCAGTCAGAGAGATATGAATCTGTGGATTTCTATGCCACTGAAGACAGTGGACTCTGGATGTATTCAAGAGAGAGTTAGATATAGCTCTTATGACTAACGGAATCAAGGGATATGGGGAAAAAGCAGGAACAATGTACTGATTCTGGATGATCAGACATGATCATATTGAATGTTGGTGCTGGCACAAAGAGCCGAATGGCCTGCTCCTTCACCCATTTTCTATGTTTCTATGAAATAGGATCACATGATAAAGGAGCAAGAGTACTGGCCGTTAGCAAGGTATTTTACACAGACAAATAAATAATGGGAAAAAAAACGATCTTTAAATAAAATAATGATGTCACAAATATTTTATCCAATTTTGAAAAGTTGTGTTAAGAGATTAATTATTGAAGGCAAACATGTTGCCTTCAAAACAACCAAAATAAACTCCAGGATAGGAAATGCCATCAGATAATCCATTGGAGAATGCCATTAGATATTGCATTTTTGACAGCTTCCTACCATCACAAAGCGCCGGGTTGGTTACGTTGGTGCTGAAACCCCGACCACAACTGCATTTGAAGCTTCCGATTGTATTGATGCAGTTTTGTTGACAATTGGAGGTGTTGGTCGCACATTCGTCGATGTCTAGGAGAAAATAACCCATTATTTCATTTTATCACAAATACTGAACATGCCAAATTTCATCACATTTTTAATATACCATCATGCTAAATTGTGTGTCGAAGTGCTCTTCCTAATGAATAGAATTTTTATTTCTCCATAACATCAATTTAGCACAATCATTTTAGAAGTCTGAAATAAAATCGATCCGACCACACAAGCTCACAGCAAATGATCATGAATATCGAGTTAATAATTTTGCCAGATAATCATTGGTGAATGAAGACCTGTAGATTATGTACAGTGCCCTCCCTAATGTTTGGGACAAAGACCAATCATTTATTTATTTGCCTCTGTGCTCCACAATTTGAGATTTGTAATAGAAAAAAAATCACATGTGGTTAAAGTGCACATTGTCAGATTTTAATAAAGGCCATTTTTATACATTTTGGTTTCACCGTGTAGAAATTACAGCAGTGTTTATACATAGTCCCCCCATTTCAGGGCACCATAATGTTTGGGACACAGCAATGTCATGTAAATGAAAGTAGTGTGAAAGATACATTTTCTAGATGTGCTGGGACGCATCCTCAGTGATGTGACCTGGGATCAGGTGTTTCGGCTCTCACAACATCAGACACCCTCGCCCAGGCGACCCAGCCAGGGTTGATCAAGCCCCGACTTGCCTCCCAGCAGCAACCGCCCAGGGATTAGCCCTCTTAATCCAAAGGCTTTCTCTGCGGCTTCGCTTGCGGATTGAATGGCCCTCTTCTTTGCCAGCCACGTAATGCCCAACTGGTTGTGGACTTTGCAGAGTGAGTGTCCTGCAAAGCCTCTACAGACCACCTCTATGGGCTCATAGTGTACCTTCCAGTCACTGTCCTGGCACATCTCCACCAGTTCCTGGTACTTTGCGCGTTTCCTCTCATTAGCCTCTTCAATACGCTCTTCCCTGGGCACTGTCAGCTCCAGAATGATCCGCTGTTTTGTCACTTCGGAAGTGATGATCATGTCTGGCCGGAGTGATGTTGCTATGATGTGCTGTGGAAATTTCAGCTGTTTGCCCAGGTTGACGTACAGCTGCCAGTCAGTGGCTGTGTAGAGGAGGCCCGTCCTTGTTTTTGGTTGTGGTCGAGGCTTCTCTCCAGCTTTGACAAAAGTGATTAATTTCTTTGGGGCATGGTGGTGTTTGCTGTTACCGATGGCAGTGGCTGTGCTCTCAGCAACCACCTCAAGTACCTGGTCATGGCGCCACCGATAGCGACCTTCCCCAAGCAACTTTGGGCAGCTGCTGAGGAGATGTTCTAATGATCCTCTTCCAGAGCAAAGTGAGCTGGAAGGTGTCTCGCTCTTGCCCCAGATGTGGAGGTTTGCTGGGCTTGGTAGTATGAAATGAAAGTAGTCATGTTTAGTATTTTGTTGCATATCCTTTGTATGCAATGATTGCTTGAAGTCTGCAATGCATGGACATCACCAGTTGCTGGGAGTCTTCTCTGGTGATGCTCTACCAGGCCTGTACTGCAGCCATCTTTAGCTTATGCTTGTTTTGGGGGCTCGTGCCCATCAGTTTTCTCTTCAGCATATAAAAGGCACGCTCAATAGGGTTCAGATCGGGTGATTGACTTGGCCACTCAGGAATTGACCCATTTTTGGCTTTGAAAAACTCCTTTGTTGCTTTAGCAGTATGTTTGGGATCATTGTCTTGCTGTAGAATGAACCGCCAGCCAATCCATTTTGAGGCATTTGTTTGAACTTGAGCAGATAGGATGAGTCTATACACTTCAGAATTCATTATGCTTCTACCATCAGCAGTTGTATCATCAATGAAGATAAGTGGGCCAGTACCTTCAGCAGCCATACATGCCAAGGCCATAACACCCCCACCACTGTGTTTCACAGATGAGGTGGTATGCTTTGGATCATGGACAATTCCTTCTCTCCTCCATACGTTGTTCATACCATCACTTAATCTTCGTCTCATCTGTCCGAAATACCTTTTTCCAGAACTGTGCTTACTCTTTTAAGTACTTCTTTCAAAATGTAACCTGGCCATCCTAATTTTGCGACTAACCAGTTTGCATCTTGCAGTTTAGCCTCTGTATTTCTGTTCATGAAGTTTTCTGCTGGCAGTGGTCATTGACAAATCCTCACCTGACTGCTGAAGAGTGTTTCTGATCTGTCGGACAGGTGTTTTGGGGATTTTTCTTTATTATAGAAATAATTCTTCTGTCATCAGCTGTGGAGGTCTTCTTTGGCCTGCCAGTCCCTTTGCGATTAGTCAGCTCACAAATGCTCTCTTTCTTCTTAATGATGTTCCAAGTAGTTGATTTTGGTAAGCCGATGGTTTAGCTGATGTCTCTAATAGTTTAATTCTTGTTTCTCAGTCTCATAATGGCTTCTTTGACTTTCATTGGCACAACTTTGGTCCTCATGTTGATAAACAGCAATAAAAGTTTCCAAAGGTGATGGAAAGACTGGAGGAAAGACAAGGTGCTGAGAGCTCTCTTATACAGTGCATTCAGAAAGATCCCTTCACTTTTTCCACATTTTCCTATTTTCTATGTTTCTATATTGGAGACGATCAGCCATGATCACAATGAATGGCGGTGCTGGCTCAAAGGGCTGAATGGCCTCCTCCTCCACCTATTTTCTATGTTACGTTACAGCCTTATTTTAAAATGGATTAAACTCAGTTTTTTTATCATCAATCTACACACAATACCCCAGAATGAAGAAGAAAACACAGGTGTTTAGAAGTCTTTGAAAAATAATTAAAAATAATTAACAGAAATATCACATTTACATAAGTATTCAGATTCTTTGCTATGACACTCAAAATTGAGCTTAGATGCATCGTGTTTCCATCGATTATCCTTGAGATGTTTCTACAACTTGATTGGAGTCCATCAGTGGTAAATTAAATTGATTGAACATGATTTGGAAAGGCACACACCTGTCTATATAAGGTCCCACAGTTGTCAGAGCAAAAACCAAGCCATGAAGATGAAGGAATTGTCCATAGACCTCCAAGACACAGATGGGTATAAACATTTTCTGTAGCATTGCATGTCCAGAAGAGCACAGTGGCCTCCGTCATTCTTCATTTTATGGAAGAACTTTGGAACCACAAGGACTCTTCATAGAGCTGGCTGCCTGGCCAAACTGACCAAAAACCTGATGGTCACTCTGACAGAGCGCCAGAGTTCCATTGTGGAGATGGGAGAACCTTCCAGAAGGCCAACTATACCTGCAGCACTCCACCAATCTGGCCTTTATTGTAGAGTGGCCAGACGGAAGCCACTCCTCAGTAAAAGGCACATGACAGCACGCTTGGAGTTTTCCAAAAGACACCTAAAGGAGTCTCAGACAATGGGAAACAAGATTCTCTGGTCTGATGAAATTGAGATTGAACTCTTTGGCCCGAATGCCAAGCGTCAAGTCTGGAGGAAACCAGGCACCGCTCAACACCTGGCCAATATCATACCTATGGTGAAGCATGGTGGTTGCAGCATCAAGCTGTGAGGGTGTTTTTCAGCGGCAGGGACTGGAAGACTACTCAGGGTCATGGGAAAGATGAACGGAGCAAAGTACAGAGAGAACCTCGATGAAAACCTGCTCCAGAGCGTTCTAGACCTCAGACTGGGGAAGAGGTTCACCTTCCAACAGCACAACGACCCTAAGCACACAGCCAAGACAATGCAGGAGTGGCTTTGTGACAAATTTGTAAATGTCCTTGAGTGGCCCAGCCAGAGCCAGACTAGATCCCGATTGAACAACTCTGGAGGGGCCTGAAAATAGCTGTGCATCAATGCTCCTCATCCAACCTGACAGAGCTTGAGAGGATCTGCAGAAAAGAATGGAAGAAATTACCCAAATACAGGTGTGTCAACCTTGTAGCGTCATACCCAAGAAGACTTGAGGCTGTAATCGCTGCCAAAGGTGCCTCAACAAAGAACTGAGTAAAGAGTTTGAATATTGATGTAAATGTGATATTTCAGTTATATCTTTTTAATTACTTTGTAAAAATTTCTAAACACCTGTTTTCGCTTTTTATTATGGTGTATTGTGTGTAGATTGATGATAAAAAAAAACAGATTTTAATCAATTTTAGAATAAGTCTGTAACGTTACAAAATGTGGAAAAGGTGAAGGGGTCTGAATACTTTCTGAATGCACTGTACCTGCATTAAGGAGGCATTTAAACACACCTGAGCAATTACAAACACCTGTGAAGCCATGTATCCCAAACATTATGGTGCCCTGAAATGGGGGGACTATGTTTTTAACACAGCTGTAATTTCTACATGGTGTAATAAAATGCATATACATACCCTTTTATAAAATCTGACCATATGCACTTTAACCACATGTGATTTTTTTCAATTACAAATCTCAACGTGGAATACAGAGGCAAATAAATAAATGATGGGTCTTTGTCCCAAACATTATGGGGGGCACAAAATAAAATTGATCCTACCACATAAGCTCACAGCAAATCATCATAAATCTCCAGTTAATAATTTTGCCAGAGAACACTTGCTGAATGAAGACCTGTAGAGTATGTAGGTCAAATAGAACCACAAGGTGGAATATTTGCTGAAAAATTCTGATGCACTCTCATGGATATTTTAAGGAGACAGAGCACAAGTTTCTGACTCCCATTCCAGTCATTGGATTCTAGCCACCAGATTCAGATCCGACTAGTACGGTGTTGCATCTTTTCTGCATTGAAATGTGTCTCCAGGTCTCCATTGTGGGAGGCAATGTTTGAGGATGCCCGATTTGTGAAGTTTGACCAACCATGTGGTGTGAAGAAGAGAGCAGTTGGCAGGGAGGAGAGGAGGTTCGGATTGGAAGAAAAGAGGCAAGGGGTGAATACCAGAAACCTTCTGATTAGAGAGTATAAAGTCGGGAAGGATTTGACCAACATACATTTTGGTAAAGAGATTGGGTCACAGATGAGCTGATTGTTTGATGGGGAAGCTAGAGACCTTCAGACTGGATGGCGTGAAGGGCAGGGAGCTAAAGGCAATAAGATTGGATTACAGGCAGTAAGTAGGTAACATGGAGACAGATTGCATAGTGTTCAGTGCTCAGGGTTCGACATGAGGCAGTCATTTATAACGGTGGAAGCTGGAGATGAATTGGTGATTTTCTCATTGTGTAGAGATGGGGCTGAAATAGGACACGGGAGTACAGGTTGCTGGGGTTGGGAGCTTTAGTGCAGTGCAAGATCCATAATTATTAGATGACTTGCCTGGGAGGAATAACTGCGCAATATAATCGTAATATATATAAAAATCTCCATTGCTTGGAGATTAACAAATGTAATAAATAATAATAATAATAATAATAATAATACATTTTATTTATGGGCGCCTTTCAAGAGTCTCAAGGACACCTTACAAAAATTTAGCAAGTAGAGGAAAAACATGTAAGCGGAATGAAATAAATAGTAGAGACATGACTAGTTCACAAATTAAAGACAGAAATTCAGTTCAAAACACAATATGAGGCAATTCAAGCACAGATGAAAAGGGAGAGGGACGTGGGGCTAAGGATAGGCAGAGGTGAAGAGATGGGTTTTGAGGCGGGACTGGAAGATGGTGAGGGACACGGAATTGCGGATCAGTTGGGGGAGGGAGTTCCAGAGCCTGGGAGCTGCCCTGGAGAAGGCTCTGTCCGCAAAACTGCGGAGGTTGGACTTGTGGATGGAGAGGAGACCGGCTGATGTGGATCTGAGGGGCCGTGAGGGTTGGTAGGGGGAGAGGAGGTCAGTGAGATATGGGGGGGGGGCAGATGGTGGAGGGCTTTGTAGGTGAGGACCAGGATTTTGTAGGTGATCCGGTGGGAGATGGGAAGCCAGTGAAGTTGTTTGAGGACTGGAGTGATGTGATGCCAGGATTTGGTGTGGGTGATGAGTCGGGCGGCTGCGTTCTGGACCAGTTGGAGTCGGTTGATGTAGGTTGAGCTGATGCCAAGGAGAAGTGAGTTGCAGTAGTCCAGTCGGGAGGAGATGAATGCATGGATGAGTTTTTCAGCAGCGGGAGGTGTGAGAGAGGGTCTGATTTTGGCGATGTTGCGGAGGTGAAAGAAGGAGGTTTTAATGACATGGCGGATGTGAGGCTCAAGGGAGAGGGTGGAATCAAAGATCACGCCAAGGTTGCGGGCCTGGGGAGATGGGGAGACAGTGGTGCCGTCGATGGTGAGAGTGGGGTTATTGATTTTGCTGAGTGTGGATTTGGAGCCTATGAGGAGGAATTCTGTTTTATCGCTGTTGAGTTTGAGGAAGTTATGTTGCATCCAGGTTTTTATAGATGACAAGCAGGAGTTGATATGGGAGAGGGGGGGGTTGTGGGGGGATTTGGTGCCGAGGTAGATCTGGGTGTCATCGGCGTAACAGTGGAAGTCCAGGTTGAAGTGGCGGAGTATCTGACCAAGGGGGAGGATGTAGATGATGAAGAGAAGGGGGCTGAGTACGGAGCCTTGGGGAACGCCTTGAGTGACTGTGGCTGTAGCAGAGGTGTGGTTATGGAGAGAGATGAAGTGGGATCTGTTGGAAAGGTAGGAACGGAGCCAGCTGAGTGCAGAACCTTCAATGCCGAGGTCTTTGAGTCTGGTGAACAGGATGTTATGGTTCACTGTATCGAAGGCTGCGCTCAGGTCGAGGATGTTGAGGCAACCAGTGTCAGCAGAGGTGAGGAGGTCGTTGAGGACTTTGAGGAGAGCAGTTTCTGTGCTATGGAGGGGGCGAAAGCCAGATTGGAGCGGTTCAAATAGGTTATACGCAAGGAGGTGGGAATGAAGTTGTGACGCAACGATACGCTCCAGGGTTTTTGAAAGAAAGGGGAGGTTTGAGATTGGGCGATAGTTAATGAGAGAGGAGGGATCAAGACCAGGTTTCTTTAAGATTGGTGTGACAGCAGCAGTTTTGAAAGCGGAGGGGACAATTCCTTGGGACAATGAGGAGTTGAAGAGATTAGTGAGGTAGGGGCAGAGAATGGGGAGGCAGGACTTCAGCAGGGGAGTGGGCAGAGGGTCGAGGGAGCAGGTAGTGGGTTTGGAAGAGCTGATGAGTTTGGAGATTTCAGTAGGGGTGACCAGGTCAAACTGGGAGAGGAAGCAATGTGGAGGAGGGGTAAGGAGGTCAGTGGAGATGTTGAAAGGAGAGGCCTTGGTAGGTGGTGGAGTAGATGCTGGGGAGTCGGGTACAGGGGATAAAGTTTGATCGATGGTGCTGATTTTATCAGCGAAAAAGTGGAGGAATGAGTTGCAGAGAACCGGAGTAGAGGTAGGGAGAGTGTTGGCTCGAGGCTTGAGGAGGTTGCCCACTGTGGAGAAGAGGGTTCTGTGGTTAAGGCAGGGGTTGGTGAATATGGAGGAGAGGTAGGCAGATTTTGCAGCAATGAGGGCATCTTTGTAATCAGTGAGGTGGAGCTTGTAAGCTTCATGGTGGACTGTGAGAGATGATTTCTTTGTGAGTCGTTCAAGTCGGCGACCAGTCTGTTTCATCTTACGAAGTGCAGGTGTGTACCAGGGTGAAGATATGTTGAAAGTTACGGTTCTTGTTTTGAGGGGGGCCAGAATGTTAAGGGAGGTAGACAAGGTGGAGTTGAGATGGTTTGTGAGATCATCAGGTGAGATATGGGTTGAGTCCAGGGGGAGAGTGGTGGAGATCAGGTCAGAGAGATGGTGGGGATCGATGGATTTTAGATTACGGAAGGTGATTTCTCGGAGGAAGCGGGGGCGAGGCGTCGGAGAAGGGATGGTGAACCGTATAAGCTTATGATCAGAGAGGGGGAAGAAGCATGGATGGAGGTCGAGTACCGGTTGATTTGTGGAGCAGACCAGGTCAAGGATTCACCATCCCATCTCCCCTGTTCCCATCCACCATTATCCCACCCTTTGTTTATATATTTCACTCCTCTTCTCTCGTTATCAGACCCACGTTTTGTCTCCTTTAGCTTTTGAAAACCCATTTGCTAATCAAACCCCCCTCACCTGTATCCACCTGCCACTTGCCAGACTTTGTCTTGCTCACACCTCTTGTCTGGGTTTCTCACCTAGACTACAATTAGTCTGAAGAAGAATCCCATTTTATCCAGAGATGCTGACTGACCTGTTGAGTTACTCCAGCACTTTGTGTTTCACTCAAGATTCCAGCATCTACATTCCCTTGTGTCTCTCGTCTCATTCCTTTGATTTCAACAGAATTTTTTTTTTCGATACATTTATTCCTTCTGAAAGCTACTGATGCATTTGCTTGCACCATCATTTCACATCATGCTTCGAATATCATTACAGTTTTCTTTAATATATTATTAAATATTTTATTATATATTTTATTAAATAAAAATATTATTTTTATTGTTCCTTAGAATTTAACTAAGTTCTTGAAATATGCTTCAAAACTATTTGTCCTATTCCAAGGGGACATCACGTTTTAATATCATCGTAATTTCATATCATCATAAATAATTCATGCACTTACCTCTATTAGCAGATGGTGTTGGCACGACTGTTGTGGTTGTCGGAGTGGAACTTGTTGGTAATGAGGTAATAGCCGTGGTATTGGTGGATACAGAGGTAGTTGTGGTCGTGATGGATGGTGTCAAGGCAACAATAGTGGTATTGGTGGGAACTGAAATAGTTATAGTGGTCCTTTCTTGTGCCGACGTAATAGCAGTGGTATCGGAGGCAGCAGCAGGGGTGTTGGTGGGTACTGATGTAGTTGTGGTGGTCCTTGCTTGTGCCGATGTATTAACAGTGGTATTGGTGGGCGCTGAAGTAGATGGGACTGATGTTAATGTTGTATCAGGAGTTGTTGCAGTTGTAGATGGTGATAGAGCTGCAGAAAAACACAAATACTCAACAAGGAACCTGACACAAATTAAATGATTATGTTTTTGTTCATTTACCACATGCAGGAAAGAGATTCATGAACCAGAGGGGTCTAAAGAAGGGTCCCGATCGGAAACATCACCCATTCCTTCCCTCCGGAGATGCTGCCTGTCTCCAGCTTACTCCAGCTTTTTGTGATACACAATGTGGTTGAAGCAAAGGTGTTTCTATTACATGTCTCTGTGTGTGTAGTTGGAACATGAGAAGTTGAAATGGGAGGAATAGAACAATTAGTATGTACATCAGGATAAAATACAATAGGAAATGGTCAACGGGCTTGTTTGCAACAGGAATAGTTGTGATACTCAAGAATGATTGGGATAGGAATAGTTGTAACAGGAATAGGGGTTCACCACGAATAGTTAAAATATGTGCATTTGTTCCACTTCTTTCTTTTTGGTTCGAGTAACTATGATTGGTTCTTGAAGGGAGCAATTATAGCTACAAAATCAAAATCATTCTTCCATCTCAGGGACAGAGATCTGAAGCACTAACTGTTGCTCTGTCCATATGTCCTGACTGACCAGCTGGATGTTTCCATAAATTCCTCCTTTATTTCCTTATTTCCATCATCTGCCCTGATTTAATTTGTATATATTCACGCTCCAACTGGAATAGGAAAGTCCAGCAAGTCAGCCTGTGTTACATTGTTCAGGTAAACTGCGAGAGACCATGCACATTGATAATGGACAAGACTCCATGTACTCACTAATTTCTGATGTGGAACTGACATCAGTTGTTGTTTCACTTGTTTGTGGTGGAGTGGAACTCTGGGTGGATGTTTCTGTTGTGCTCGTCGATGATGATGATGGGACTGATGTTAACGTTGTATCAGGAGGAGTAGTTGCCGTAGTAGATCCTCTTGTAGCTGCAGTAAAACACAGATATTCAGCATGGAATGTAACATGAAATTAAATGCATTTTTCCCTTCCCTCACAAGATGTGCCCATTGTGCTCATTGTCTCTGAAGTGAATGGTTTTGTGTTTGATGATGGAACTGACGTTAACGTTGTATCAGGAGTAGTTGCAGTGGTAGCAGTTGTTGTAGCTGCTTTATAACACAGATACTCAGCATGAAATGTAACGTAAATGCCTTTCTTCGCTTTCACATACAAAGTGTAAGGTAGCAATGCATGGTAGATATTTCTGTGGCAGCGCACCTTTTATAATAATGGTTTGATGTCATATGATAGAGATGTGGTTCATCAAGATCGGTTGTATTAGGGGTCCCCGTGAGTGCGTAGTTGCAATATATT
This sequence comes from Amblyraja radiata, assembly GCF_010909765.2. Taxonomy (NCBI): domain Eukaryota; kingdom Metazoa; phylum Chordata; class Chondrichthyes; order Rajiformes; family Rajidae; genus Amblyraja; species Amblyraja radiata. Next base: position 54,611,901 of record NC_045968.1, read on the forward strand.
AGTAGTTGTAACAGGAGGATATACAATATCAGCACATACATCAGGTTAAATTGCAATAGAAGGTCAACAGGCATATTTATAACAAGTGTAGTTGTGAACAGAATGACTGAAAATAGCATAGTTTGTTAGGGGAGTATTTGTAACATATGTACTTGAGGCAGGAGGGATTGTAATATAAGAACTATAGTAGAAACAGAAACATCTGAATCAGCATCGGAAATGTCCTCGTTCTTCAGGGAACGGGGATTCCCCTCCGCCACCATAGATGAGGCTCACACCAGGGTCTCATCCATACCCCGTAACACTGCTCTCTCTCCCCATCCCCGCACATGCAACAAGGGCAGAGTCCCTCTGGTCCTCACCTTTCACCCCACCAGCCGGCAAATACAACACATAATCCTCCGCCATTTCCGCCACCTCCAACGTGACCCCACCACTCGCCACATCTTCCCATCTCCCCCCATGTCTGCCTTCCGCAAAGACCGCTCCCTCCGCAACTCCCTCGTCAATTCTTCCCTTCCCTCCCGCACCACCCCCTCCCCGGGCACTTTCCGTTGCAACCGCAAGAAATGCAACACCTGTCCCTTCACCTCCCCCCTCGACTCCATTCAAGGTCCCAAGCAGTCGTTCCAGGTGCGACAAAGGTTCACCTGTATCTCCTCCAACCTCATCTACTGCATCCGCTGCTCTAGATGTCAGCTGATTTACATCGGTGAGACCAAGCGTAGGTTGGGCGACCGTTTCGCTGAACACCTCCGCTCAGTCCGCAATAACCTACCTGACCTCCCGGTGGCTCAGCACTTCAACTCCCCCTCCCATTCCCAATCCGACCTCTCTGTCCTGGGTCTCCTCCATTGCCAGAGTGAGCAACAGCGGAAATTGGAGGAACAGCACCTCATATTCCGTCTGGGTTCCTTGCGTCCTTATGGCATCAACATTGAATTTTCCCAATTTGGCTAGCCCGTGCTGTCCCCTCCCCTTCCTTCACCCTCTAGCTGTTTCCTCCCACCCTCCCATCCGCCCGCCCTCGGGCTCTTCCTCCTCCTCCCTTTTTCCTTCTTTCTTTCCCCACCCCCCATCAGTCTGAAGAAGGGTTTCGGCCCGAAACGTCGCCTATTTCCTTCGCTCCATAGATGCTGCTGCACCCGCTGAGTTTCCCCAGCAATTTTTTGTACCATCTGAATCATTGCTTGGTGCAAAGGATACATTTTGACGGTTGTTGATGAATCTGTGAAAAAGTACTAATTCCATTAAGAAGGAACTGCAGATGCTGGAAAATTGAAGATAGACAAAAATACTGGAGAAACTCGGCGGGTGAGGCATCATCAATGGAACGAAGGAAGTAGGCAACGTTTCGGGTTCGGGTTCGGGTTCTTGTGAGGGTGGGGGAGGTGGCGGGAAGAAGAAAGGAAGAGGTGGAGACAGTGGGCTGAGGGAGAGCTGGGAAAGGGAGGAGAAAGCAGGGACTACCTGAAATTGGAGAAGTCAATGTTCATACCGCGGGGGTGTAAACTGCCCAAGCGAAATATGAGGTACTGCTCCTCCAATTTACAGTGGGCCTCACTCTGGCCATGAAGAAGGCCCAGGACAGAAAGGTCGGATTTGGAATGGGTGGGGGAGTTGAAGTGCTGAGCCACCAGGAGATCAGGCTAGTTATTAGAATTTAGAAGATTGCTAGAATTTAGAAGATTGAGGGGGGACCTTATAGAAACTTACAAAATTCTTAAGGGGTTGGACAGGCTAGATGCAGGAAGATTGTTCCCGATGTTGGGGAAGTCCAGAACAAGGGGTCACAGTTTAAGGATAAGGGGGAAATCTTTTAGGACCGAGATGAGGAAAACATTTTTCACACAGAGAGTGGTGAATCTCTGGAATTCTCTGCCACAGAAGATAGTTGAGGCCAGTTCATTGGCTATATTTAAGAGGGAGTTAGATGTGGCCCTTGTGGCTAAAGGGACCAGGGGGTATGGAGAGAAGGCAGGTACAGGATACTGAGTTGGATGATCAGCCATGATCATATTGAATGGCAGTGCAGGCTCGAAGGGCCGAATGGCCTACTCCTGCACCTATTTTCTATGTTTCTATGTTATTGCGAACCGAGCGGAGGTGTTGGGTGTAGCAATCGCCAAGCCTACGCTTGGTCTCACTGATGTAGAGCAGCTGACACCTAAAGCAGCGGATGCAATGGATGAGGTTGGAGGAGGTGCAGGGGAACCTCTGCCGCACCTGGAAAGACGGCTTGTGTCCTTGAATGGAATCAAGGGGGGAGGTAAAGCGACAAGTGTAGCATTTCCTGTGGTTACAGGGGAAAGTGCCAGGAGAGGGTGGTTTGGGTGGGAAGGGACGAATTGACCAGGGAGTTACAGAGGGAACAGTCTTTGCGGAAAGCAGACAGGGGAGGAGATGGGAAGATGTGGCCAGTGGTGGGATCCCGTTGGAGGTGCCGAAAATAATGGAGAATTATTTGTTGTATGCGATGGCTGATAGGGTGGAGGTGAGGACTAGGGGGACTCTGCCCTTGTTACGAGTGGGTGGATGGGGAGTGAGAGCAGAGTTACGGGGTATAGAAGAGACCCTGGTGAGAGCCTTATCTATACTAGAAGAGGGGAACACCCGTTCCCGGAAGAATGAGGACATCTCCGATTCCCTGGTTTGGAACACCTCATCCTGGTTGCAGATGCGGCGTAGACAGAGGAATTGGGAGTAGGAGATGGAGTCCTAACAAGAAGCAGGTTGGGAAGAAGTGTAGTCCAGATAGCCATGGGAGTCCGTGGGTTTATAGTAGATGTCGGTCAGTAGGCTATTCCATTAAGTAAATTTGTGTTACTTTGTTTCAGGAACACAGAGATCATGCACATTGTTCACAGACAATGCTTGATATACTTACTAATTTCTGATGTTGTGGAACTGGTATCACTAGTCGGTTCACTTGTTTGTGGTGGCGTGGATCTCAGGGTGGTTGTTTCTGTTGTGCTTGTTGTCTCTGAAGTGAATGGTGCTGTGGTTGATGATGGAACTGATGTTAAAGTTGTATCAGGGGGAGTAGTTGCAGTGGTAGATAGTGATGTAGCTGCATAAAAACATAGATACTCAACAAGCAGCGTGACATGAAATTAAATGATTATGTTCTTGCTCATTTAAAACATGAAGCAAAGGTGTGTGAGTAGATGAAACATGAGTAGTTGAAATGGGAGGAGTAGAACAATTAGTACGTACATCAGGTTACAATACAATAGGAAATGGTCAACAGGCATATTTGCAACAGGATTCATAATGAAAGGGTGCAGCAGCATCTATGGAGCGAAGGAGATAAGCAACGTTTCGGGCCGAAACCATTCTTCAGACACCTTCTTAAACAATTCATAATGAAAGGAGTTGAGTATCGGAGCAAAGAGGTCCTTCTGCAGTTGTACAGGGCCCTGGTGCTACCACACCTGGAATATTGTGTGCAGTTTGAGGAAGGACATTCTTGCTATTGAGGGAGTGCAGTGTAGGTTCACAAGGTTAAGTCTCGGGATGGCGGGACTGGCATATGGTGAAAGAATGTAACGACTGGGCTTGTATTCACTGGAATTTAGAAGGATGAGAGAGGATCTTAGAGCAACATAAAATTATTAAGGGATTGGACAAACTAGATGCAGGAATCATGTTCCCGATGTTGGGGGAATCCAGAATCAGGAGCCACAGTTTAAGCATAAGGGGTAGATCATTGAGAACTGAGATGAGGAAAAATGTTTTCACTCAGAGAGTTGGGAATTTGTGGAATTCTCTGCCTCAGAAGGCAGTGGAGGCCGATTCACTGGATGCATTCAAAAGAGAGTTAGATAGAGCTCTTAGGACTAATGGAATCAAGGGATATGGGGAGAAGGCAGGAACGGGGTACTGATTGTGGATGATCAGCCATGATCACATTGAATGGCAGTGCTTCCTCGAAGGGCTGAATGGCCTATCCTGCACCTATTGTCTATGTATTTTGTATCTATGATTAGTTGTGATAAGATTGATTGGGTAAAGGAATAGTTGTAACTGGAATAGGTGTTCAACAGGAATAGTTAAAATATGGTAGACATAAAATGATGGAGTAACTCAGCGGGACAGACAGCATCTCTGGAGAGAAGCCTTCTCTCCAGAGATGCTGCCTGTCCCGCTGAGTTACTCCAGCAATTTGTGTCTACCTTCAATTTAAACCAGCATCTGCCGTTCTTTCTTACACAGTAATTAAAATATGTTTAGTTGCTCTACTTCTGTCTTTTTGGTTCGAGTAACTATGATTGGTTCTTGAAGACGGAGCAATTATAAATATAAATCTTCCTTCTCAGGGAGAGATCTTTGAACATTATGAAAGGAAAAATCTCCATGTACTCACTAATTTCAGATGTGGGACTGACATCAGTTGTTGTTTCACATGTTTGTGGTGGAGTGGAGCAAATTTAAACAACAAAAATAGTAATAAGAGGAGATATGATGAAATATCATAGTCAGCTAGATGATGGAGAAGTAGTAATGGGGAACAAGGAAATGGTGGACTACCTGAATATGTTTTTAGCATCAGTCTTCACTGTGGAAGACACCTGCAACATAACAGATGTTTAAGAGATCAGAGGGGCAGAGGTGAGTGCATTCGCTGATACTAAGGAGAAAGTGCTTGGGAAGCTGAAAGGTTACCTGGATCAGATGGACTACACCCATATATTCAGAAAGAGGTGACTGGTGATTTCGAGATGAGGTTTCGGGGTACTTGAAAGCATATGATATTATAGGCTGAAGTCAGCAGAGTTTTGTAAAGAGGAGATCTTGCCGGATAAATCTGTTGGAATTCTTAAAGGAACAAGCAGGTCTTTGATAAGTTGCCACATGTGAGGCTGTTAAAAAAGATATGAGCCCGTGGTATTAGAGACACGGTACTAGCATGGATAGAAGGTCGGCTGACTGGCAGAAGGCGTAGAGTGGGAATAAAGGGGGCCCTTTCTGGTCGTCTGCCGGTGACTCGTGGTGTGCCGCAGGGGTCGGTGTTGGGTCCGCTACTCTTCGCATTATATGTTAATGAACTGGATGTTGGAATTGATGGCTTTGTGGCCAGCTTTGAGGATGATACGAAGATAGGTGGAGGGGCAGGTAGTGTTGAAGAAGCAGAAAGTCTGTAGAAAGTCTTGGACATGCTGGGGGTGTGGAGATAAAAATGGAATGCAGCATGATAAAGTGTACTGTGTAGAAGGATTAAAGGCTTAGACGATTTTCTAAATGGAGAGAGGATTCAGAAATTAGAGGTGCAAATGGACTTGGGAGTGCTGGTGCAGTATTCCCAAAAGGTTAATTGACAGGTTGAGTCGGTAGTAAGGAAGGCAAATGCAATGCTAACATTCATTTCAAGAGAACTAGAATATAAAAGCAAGGATGTAATGCTGAATTTTATAAGGCACTGGTTAGACCACATTTGGAATATTGTGAGCTGTTTTGGGCCCCATATCTGAAGAAGGATGCGCTGGCATTGGAGAGGGTCCTGAGGAGTTTTACGAGAATGGTCCCGGGGATGATTGGGTTAATGTGTGAAGATCGTTTGATGGCTCTGGGCCTGTTTAGAAGGATATTGCACGGAATCCGTGGAATTTATTGCCACAGACAGCAGTTGATGCGAAGTCTCGGGTATTTTTAAAGTTAGGATTGGTAGATTCTTGATTAGTAAGGGTGTCAGGTTATGGGAAGAAAGTAAGAGAATGCGGCTGAACGGGTTAAATAGATCAGCCGTGGGCACATTGTGGAGCAGGCAGGGTGGGCAGTGAGTGGGTTAGTGTTGCTTTGTCCAGCCTGCACAGAGACCATGCACATTGCTAACGGACAATGCTCTAATCACTTACTAGTTTCTGATTTTGTGGAAGTGACATCAGTTGTTGTTTCACTTGATCGTGGTGGAGTGGAGCTCTGGGTGGTTGTTTTTTCTGTTGTGTTCAATGATGATGATGGGACTGATGTTAAAGTTGTATCAGGAGGCGTCGTTACAGTGGGAGCAGTTGTTATAGCTGCAATAAAACAGAAGCACTCAGTGTGAAATGTAACATGAAATTCAATGTATTTTCCTCTTCACTCACAACATGGAAACCAGGCAGGTGCCGTGAGTAATTATTCAAGGTAGGCAGTCAGTCGGCTTAAAAAAATATATTTAACTACGCTGCGCAGATTGTTCTCTCCGTAAAAATAAAAAATAAATATAAAGACAGTAATAATTCAATTTGCCCAAGGCTTCCAAGTCTCCATTATTCTGAATTACTGAATGGGTGGGTGGGGGGTGAAGGGTGGAGGCAGGTGGAGAGATGGTGGGAAAAACGGGAGCACAGGGAAAAGTTGAACCAGTTGTCATCTAATTGAATGACAACACTTGTTCAAGGGACCAATTGGGGGGAGAGTTCTTTTCACAGCGTGTGGAGAGTCTGTGCCAGGGGTGAAGTTGCGGGGAGGGCAGGAGTGTTGAGAAGGAGAGGGTCAGGGATAATGCCAGTAACTCACTCACCGCTGCCGCAGCTCTCCGGGCGCGAAGCCACCGCACTGTATCCGGGGATAGAAGCAGCTCGGAGAGCTGCAAGTGGCCGCCGAGAGCTGACAGCAGAACTGGCCACCACTTCAGCGCCTTCTGCCGGTCCGCTCACTTCACCCAGTGCTCTCCGTCTGAACACCTCTCACCTGCCGCTCGCTCATGTCAGCGGCTTCCTGCAAATCCTTAAATTCCCACAGCCGAGTAACCTCAACCTCAACCTGACATGAGTGAGGCCAGCGAATGGCAGGAGAGAGGTTTTTAAACGGAGAGCTGCCAGAGGTGAGCGGGGGCTGGCAGAAGGCACCGAGGTGGCGGCTGGTTCCGCTGTCCGGCCCGGCGTCCGCTCACAGCAACCCGAGCTACTTCTCCGGCCCCCCCCCCGGCCTCAATGCGGTGGCACTGCATGCCGCCATGCAAGGAGTGTCGCAAGTGGCATGCTCCCGACCCCTCCTTCACAACATTTGTGCACTCCCCGCAACTTTACCTCGGGCCAGACTCCCCAAACGCTGTGAAAGGAGCTCTCCCCCCACCCCCACCCCCCGGGAAATACGGTATTTAAAAACATAAACACAAAATGTGCTTACCACGTTATTGGTACACGAACTCCATTCTTCTCTCTTTGTTTCCTAACATACACTTAAAATATTGACAATCCATATTTGAAAACCCCGCCAAGAAACCAGCGGAGCGCATGCGCAGTATGCTGCTGCGCATGCGCAGTGCTGCAAAGGCAGAATTTCTGCTGCCTTCAGCCCAGCTTGAAATTGACGGCTTCCAGCAGCGCTGACGGCACGTGGGCTGCACAGACCTTCAAAAGTTACAAGCGCGGCGGATGAAAGGCACGGAGAATTATGCCTACCTGAGAGATCGATCTCTTAGATAGGCATAATTCTCCCATGCCTTTATTATTTATATTTAGTTATTACAATTTTATAATTTTAGTCAGGGTAGGCAGTGCCTACCTTGCCTACCCTGACGGCACGTGCCTGATGGAAACAATGAATGGTAAACTAAGAACATGTTTCCGATTTAAAGCCACATTATTAAGAAGAGTGAAAGTCTTGGATATAGTGGTTGTGAAGAGGATGTTTCCAGTAGTGGGAGATTCTAGGTCATAGCCTTTGAAATAAAGAACGTTCCTTTAGGAAGATGAGGAGAAATTTATTTAGTCAGTGGGTGGTGTATCTGTGGAATTATTTGCCACAGAAGGCTGTGGAGGCCAAGTCAGTGAATATTTTTAAAACAGAGATAGATAGATTCTTGATTAGTCCATCCATTTGTGTTGATACACCGAGCAACCTCAGGGTGCACATTCATAGTTTCCTAAAAAAATTTACTATAGAAATTAATTATTAAGAAAAAATGCTTTAAAAAATTGCAAATGCAATTATTAGGATTTTTTTTTTTAAACTGCAAATGCTAGAAATCTGAAATAAAAGTAATATATTCTGGAAAGATGAAGGTCAGTCAGAAGGTGTGCAAAGAGAAAGTTAAGACCATGTCCGAGACTCTGAGTCTGAATATTATGTTATTGCTGTAGCTATAAGCGCTCCTGCTACAACTGATGCAAACACTGCTACCAAAACACCAGCCATAACCAGTCCCGCAACAACTAATCTGAAATCTGCAGCTCACTTAATTCCACCTTTTGAAACTATCTCAGTTACAACTCATTCAAAGAGTGATCCTGTTACAACAAATCCTGCCTCATAGCTCTAGTTGCAATTATGTCCGCTTCATCCAGTCCTGTTGCGACTGGTCTATTCCAGTTTCTACATTCCTGTTGATGAATGTTAGTCAATTTGAAATTCTTGCTGTTGCAAACATTCCTGTTGGTGAACTAACGTGCAAATACTCTTCTTTCACTCTGCCTAGTCTCTTCCTGTTGCAACAATTCCAAAAGCAGCAGACATCACAACACGTATAAAGTTATTATGAAGCCAAAACTTTACATAGTATGTTTGTTGGCATATTTATATACTTGAAAAATATATGGATCGACACAATCAAACACCATGTGGAGCGTGAATCATAGACCTGAGAATCAGAAATCAAAGCAAAATTGCTAGAAGCACTTAGCCGGTCAGGCAGCTCACGTGGAGAGAGAAGCATTTAGTTTTAGTTTCACATCGAAAAACCACAGAGACACACACACACACACATATATATATAATTAAGATGGCTAAGCACAGTGTATGGTAAGTCCTTTAAAAGAGGGGGGGAGACGGGGAGATGGAGTGGAGACAACTTTTAAGAAGCCCGAGATACACGGCTGTAAACCTCTGTTGACAGTTAACATTACCGGTCAGTTATCCATGGTTCTGAAAACAACTGCTTATGTTTTTTTCCCCCAATGAGCCAATGAAATTCACCGGTCAGCACTGGCTACAATCTACGAGAACCCACGAGAACCTTCGACCTCCTGGCAACCCACTAGGATCTCCTGGCAACCCACCTACAGAACAAGAATTCTCACTACTCTCCATGGCGGCTTCATTCTAGACCATAATGAGACCGTGACTAGTTCCCAGAATGTGGGAACTCCTCACGACCATGAAGCGGACTACCTGGCAAACACCCGTGAACTTGTGGCGACCATGTGGTGACTGCATAGTCCCCTGCAGTCACCTAAAAAAGTCACCTAAGTGGGACAGGCCCAATATACTACTACTGCAGCTAAAACTAGTCCTGCCACAAGGACTATTCCCACATGGACAGCAGCACACCTGCTCCAGCTTTATCCACTCCTGTTTTAAGCATCCTTATCAAAAAAGGCTATTATAAGGCACCACACGTGAGGCTGCTAAGGAAGACGAGAGCCCACAGTATCAAAGGGCAGACATTTGCATGGATATCAGGTTGGCTGGATGGCAGAAAGCAAATAGTGGCAATAAAGGGGGCTTTTTCTGCTTGGCTGCCAGTGACTAGCAGAGTACCGCAGGTGTTGGTGCTGGGGCCGCTGCTCTTCATGTTGTATATTAATGATTTGGATGAGGATTGAAGCATTTGTAGCCAAGTTTGAGGATGATACTAAAATAGGGGGAGGTGCATGTAGTGCAGAGAAAGCAGAGACTCTGCAGAGACTCTGCAAAAAAGACTTGGATGGGTTGGGAGAGTGGGCAGAAACGTGGCAGATGAAATATAGTGTAGCAAAGTGTGGTCATGCATTTTGGTAGTAGGAATAAAGGCATAGATTATTTTCTAAATGGGGAGAGAATCTAGAAATCGGATTCCCAAAATGTTAATCTGAAAGTTGAATTGGTAGTAAAGAAAGCAAACTCAATGCTCGCATTTATTTCAAGAGGGCTTGTATACAAAAACAGGGATGATTGTCTAATGTCTATTGACGTTAAGGCTCTATAAGGCACTGGTCAGGCCGCATTTGGAATATTGTGAGCAATTTTGGACACTATACAATACAACAATACAATACAATACAATTTATTGTCATTTGAGCCCCAGTGAGACTCAAACGAAATTTTGTTTCCACAGCCATACAAACAAAGACAATGTCCTACAGACATACACACAATTAAGTTCACACAAAGTCTTTTCTCTCCCCTGCTCTCCATGTCTCTCCCGATGTCCAAGCCCCAGGCGGGTGATGATAAGTCCCACGGCCATTTTAGGCCGCGCGGGGCGATTTACGGCCCCGCTCCCGGTCTGAAAGTACAAGGTCGGAGCCCCAGCGTGCGATGGTGAGTCCCACGGCCATGAAGCCGTGCCGGGTGATGTATGACCCCGCTCCAGGTCGTTCCAACCCCGCGACACGGGCTGGAGAAGTCGCGTTGCGGGAGCTCCGGGAAGCGGTCTCTCTCTCTCCCCCCGGACCCGCGAGCTCCCGATGTCCCAGTCCACCGGACCTGCGGCTGCGTTGCTGGAGCCTCCGAGCCCCAGGAGTCGAGTCGCAGCAGCGAGTCACCACCGCTCCCCACGTACCGAGGCCGGCCAGCCCCACGATGGTGAATAGTCCGCAGCGCAGTCTCCCGAGCCCCCGGGTCGTTCAGGTTGGAGGCCGCTCCACGGTGCTAGGCCCCAACGACAACGGAGACCCGACAGAGAAAAGGTCGGGTCTCCCGTACAGGGAAGAGATTTTAAACGGTTTCCCCCTCCCGCCCCCCACATATACACATTTAAAACCAAGCTTAAAAAAACACAAACACTACATTTAACTAGACAAAAATAAAAAAAAGACAGACAGGCTGTAGGAGCCGCTGCAACGAGTCGCGCCGCCACCAGGAATCCTAAGGAAAGAATATCTAAGGAAGGATGTGCTGGCTCTGGTGAACGTCCAGGGGAGGTTTACATGTATGATCCCAGCAATGAGAGGTTAACATATGATGAGTGATTGACAGCACTGGGCCCGTACTCGCTGGAGTTTAGAAGAATGAGGGGGGACCTCATTGAAACGTACAAAATAGTGAAAGGCTTGGATAAAATGGATGGGGAGAGGATGTTTCCACTAGTGGGAGACTCGGACTAGAGGTCATAGCCTCAGAATTAAAGGACATTCTTTTAGGAAGGAGATGGAAGAATTTCTTTAGTCAGAGCATAGTGAATCTGTGGAATTCTTTGCCACAGAAGGCTGTGGAGGCCAAGTCAGTGGACATATTTAAGGCAGAGATAGATAGATTCTTGATTAGTACGGGTGTCAGAGATTATGGGAGAAGGCAGGAGAATGGGGTTAGGAGGGAGAGATAATCTGCTATGATTGAATGGAGTAGCAGACTTGATGGGCCGAAGGGCCTAATCACTTATGACCTTATGACTTCATGAACTTATGACCTTATGATACCCTGGAACTCTTAATAATTTCCAAATACATGAACTAGCCAATCTCTCCACCCTTTCCACCTGAGATATTGCCATGTCATACTGCAAAAGGCCACATCACACTAGGGAATAACCCAAAACGGAAAAACAACTTCAACATGTCTGGATGCCCTGACTTCTCTATCCTTCTCACTCATCGATAACATATTTTCTAAGTTGCTGAACCTGTTAAGTGTCTCCAACGTCTTGTTATACCAACTACCAATGCTATTAGATAGACACAAAAAGCTGTAGAGAAGCAATGAGTGACATTTCGGGACGAGACCTTTCTTCAGACTCGTCAGGGGAAAGGAGAGATATAAATGATGATGTAGAGAGATAAAGAGCAACTAGACTAAGTGGAACCCATTTTGTCCCTGTCACACAGAAGGCTTGGTCCCCCAACACAATATCCCACCACTCACCCATAGCCGCCAACTGCACAGAAGCAGTTTATTTCCCCTCATCCCTAGCACTCTCTCCCCCTCCTCTTCACCCTCCCTCTTATTTCACCTCTCCTCCTCCCCTCCCCCAATCCGTCCATCACCTCTCCTTTCCCCTACCCTCAGTCGCACCCTCCTTCCCTCCATAACTACTCTCCCCTCCATACCCCCTTCCTATCCCTCTATCCCCCACCTCCCCCACTCCTCATCTCTCCCTATCCCCCTACTATCCCTCCTCCCCTCCCTACTCCCATCCTCTCCCTCTATCCCCTCTCTTCCCCCATTCTTCCTCCCCAGGGTCTCAAGGTTGCCGCTCCTCTCCCTTCTTGCATGCTCCAGAGGAGCATCAGCTGTTGGCTCCCTCAGAGCCAGGTCTCGGATCGGCCCGGATTCACCAACAGCTATGACCGCGCCAGCATGTTGGTGGAGGGGGGGGGGGGGGGGCGGGGGGGGGGGGGGGAGAGCTCAAAGAAAAGACGGGGAAAGAGCCATGGGGGAGAGGGGGGTATCACGGCGGATGTGCAGGAGTGGGCGCCGTCTGTGTATGGCAGCCTGCCCGCAGTCCGTCTCTTCACCTTTTTTTTATTTTAAGTCCTGTCCAAAATGTTAGTGGAGGTCTTTTATGTGGTGGGTGGGGGGGGGGAAGGGGGAAACTTTATTTCTTAGTCCCCTACCTGGTCGGAGAGGCAGCATCCCTCCGAGCTGCTTCTTCGCCCCGTCCTCGCGGCCTACCATCGAGAATGGAGCGGCGTTTCCTGTCGGGACCGGCCGGGACTACAGCTTCGGCGGCGGCGCAGCGCAAGGACACCATCACGGAGCGGAACCACGGAGCGGGCGATGCCTTACCGGGTCGCCGTGCGGTAAGCTCCGGAGCGCTGTGGCCGTCGATCCAAACATCGCGGAGTTAGGGCTGCGGGCGTCCGGCCGAGGGCGGCGCTGGATTTGGAGCGCCGCGGAGCCAGGGATCGAGTTCGCCGGGGTCGGAGCTCCAACCGGCGCGGCCTGAAGTCTGCGAGTTCTCCGGTCTCCGGGGAGGAGGCAGCCGCTCCAGACTTTCCAAGCCGCTGAGGAATTGTTTCACCCGACGCCAGTGTTCCAGCTTCACGGCAAGAGGGCCCTGAAAACATCGGACTGGCTGCAAGGCCACAAATGGGCCCCGACCTCGGGTGTTTCAGAGGAAGAGGACTTAACTTTCTGCTGCCTTTCCCCACAGTGGAAAATTTTGATCCTGCTGTGGGGGGATGTTTGTGTTGAACTCTATAATGTGTTGTGTCCATTTTCTTTCTTTATTTAATTTTAACCTTTTTCTATGGTTTGTATGTAAATTTATTATTTAATTTATGTAAAGCACTTTGGTGTCAATGCAAGTTGACTTAAAATGTGCTATATAAATAAAGCAATAATAATAATAATAATCACGGGGGAGGGGGCAGTAGCCAGCAAGGGGGACCAGAGGGGAAGAGGCTGGAGCTGTTGGGCGTTGTGATGGCGGTGCTTTTGGGACTCACAGCGGGCACTGGACGCTCTCCTCCGCCGGGATCAGATTCACCGCTTTCCGTTGGACGACATCGCAGCGCCGTTACCGGTCCCTCTGAAAACTGTGTCCAGTTGGAGACCTCCGCTGGTCTCCCTCAGCTCCAGTAAAGACACGATGGCACAGGAAGGGGCGGACCATCCCGGGGAGTGACAGGAGAAGAGACTAATCCGCACGGAGAGGAGATTGATTTGCGCACGTGCGGTTTCTACGATTTTTAAACCTCGCTAACTTTTACAATATATCACCGATTGGAATGAAACCTGTTGCACTTGCCGCACAGGTGAACAATGAGTGAGCTGGCATAAAACCGTCGCGCTATCGCGTACCATTTTTGTGCAAATATAAAAATCGCACAAACCAGAAGAGCACAAGATCAGAGCTTTAGTTATGTATAGAAGATAGATGAATGAAAGATATGCAAAAAAAGTAACAATGATAAAGGAAACAGGCCATTGTTAGCTGTTTGGTGGGTGAAACGAGAAGCTGGTGCGACTTGGATAGGGGAGGGATGGAGAGAGAGGATATGCTGGGGTTACTTGAAATTAGAGAAATCAATATTCATACCGTTGGGCTGTAAGCTGCCCAAGCGAAATATGAGATGCTGTTCCTCGAATTTGCGTTTAACCACACTCTGACAATGGAGGAGAGCTATGACAGAAAGGTCAGCGTGAGAATGGGACGGAGAATTAAAGTGTTCAGTGAAATGATCACCCAGTCTACAGCTGGTCTCGCTGATGTATGAGAGACCACATTTTTTTGCTCAAGTAATTGTGATTGATTCTTGTAGACGGAGCAAATGAAGCAACAGAAAACCCCCAATCAAATATTGCAAAAGGTGCACAGTGATTTCTACCGTTTATTGTAGAAATCCTTAGATGTTGTAAGTTGGAAGTTGGACGAGGAAAAACGCATTTAATTTCATGTTACGTTCCATGATGTGCTTTAATGCAGCTACAACAACTGTCAACAGGTGCGGGTCAAGCAAGAGCATTTGTATCAGGGGTCACCGTCAGTGAGTAGATGAAATGGGAGAAGATAAAACATCAGGATGAACATCAGGATGAACATCAGGCTGAAATGCGATAGTAAAAGGACATCAGGCATATTTGCAGCGTAGTTGTGAAAATAATGAATGAAAAAAAAATTGTTGCAATAAGAGAATTTGCAAGAAGGTGTTTGAAAAATAGAAGATATTGTATCAGGTTGAGCGTTCAGAACAGCAGAGGAAACAGGAATATTTAATCACTGCTTGGTGTAAAGGATTAATTTCAGTGGAAGCAGATGAACATGAACATTTGAGACACAGAGAGACATTACCAATGGACAAAGGTTTACATACTTACTCATGTCTGATGTTGTAGAACTGACATCAGTAATTGTTTCCCTAGTTTGTGGAGGGGTGGAGCTCTGGGTGGTTGTTGATTCTGTTGTGCTTGTTGTATCTGAAGTGAATGGTGTTGTGGTTGATGTTAAAGTTTCAGGAGGAGTAGTTGCAGTAGTAGATCCTGTTGTAGTTGTATTAAAGCACAGATATTCAGCATAGAACTTAACATGAAATTAAATGCTGATGTTTATGTTTGTTTACAACATACAGGAACGAGAAACACGGTGTGGTTCAAGCTGGCGTGTCAGTATTACATGTCCCAATGAGAGAGTATTTGAAATTCAAACTGGAGGAGATTAAACATCAGTACGTACATCAGGATAAACTGCAAAGGGAAAGATCAACAGGCATACTTACAGCATGACAAAGATGATTGAGGAAGGAGCCCAACACCGCCGCACAGTTCACATTAACCATCCTGATCTCCCGGTGGCTCAGCACTTCAACTCCCCCTCCCATTCCGAATCCGACCTTTCTGTCCTGGGACCCCCCCCATGGCCAGAGTGAGGCCCACCGCAAATTGGAAGAGCCAGTACCTTATATTTCGCTTGGGTAGTTTACCTCCCAGCGGTATGAACATTGACTTATCCAATTTCAGGTAGTCCTAGCTTTCACCCACCCCTTCCCAGCTCTCCCACAGCCTACTGTCTCCGCCTCTTCCTTTCTTCTTCCCGCCCCCCACCCCCAGTGTGCCTTCGATTTTTCCAGCATCAGCAGTTCTTTCTTAAACATTTTGTCTTCTCCACTGCGTAATCTCCTCAAGGTATGCCTACTTTGAAAATGTTCCCCTCCTCTCTCCAAACACAGTTTAGCAACCTCCTCTCTCACTGCCCCCCATCTGTGATTCCCCCTTCCCTCCAACTCTGCGACCGCATCTTAACCCAGACCCGTTACCACAGCCACGTTTGCTTTCTCGGGACATGCCTGCGCCTCCATCATGTACCTCATGTGTTCCAGCTCCAGTTCCCTACCTCCCAGTTCGGGCCCAACCCGGACTATAGATTCCGACAGGCTATCTGCCGCCTTACATGGCAGTTCTCCATCCATGCCCTGCGGTCCATTCTGGCTACGATGCGCCGACATCAGAAGAACCTCTCCCAAAACTTCGGGCCTCACTCACCCAGACCTGCAACAGACCCCAACTATACTTCATCCAACGGCAGATCCACTCCTTCAACAAACGTTTCCTTGCTCACTTGGACTCCACCAAGGACCGTAAACACGCCCGCCTCCAGGCCGCTCCTGCCACCGAAACTCCGTGACTCGACCGCCTGCAGGCCCCGGGCCCCAACACTGGCCCGTGCTGCCTGCCTGAACACCACCAGGCCGAGTCCTGCGATGCCATCTTTGCCACGAGGAGCATCACCAGCTCTCACTGCCTCCCTGACCGATCTCAGGCCCGGATCACCGAAGACGCCGTTGTCGCTGACCTCCAAGTGGCTGCTGCCGCCGACCTTCACCTACCCACCGATGATGCCAAACCTCGCTGCCTCACTGGAACCTCCGACTACCGCTGCCTCACGAGGACCACCGACCCTCGCCACCTCACCGGCCATCCGTTGACCGGGACTTCCGATGCTTCGCCCGCTGACCACTTCGTCCACTCCGCGCAGGCCTCCACCAGTAACTATAACGACCCTCGCTACTCCACCGCCCACCAGCAGGCCACAGCCGTCGCCTTACCCGAGTCCTTAGGCACAGCACCGGGCCTGAAGTCACCACGCTGCAGACTCTCACACAACGAGGTCTGACTGGGCTTGGTCCTGGTGCTCCTCCCCCCCCCCCCCCCCAAACAAAGGGAACCTCAGTGAGTTTTCCACTGGGTCTTTCCCTTCCCCCTTGTGCCATGTGACCCCAGCAACTCCACATCCACAATATAATCCTCATACCCCCCTCCTTCTTGACAACCCACCACACCCCTATCAGACATCGTCTTGGCCTCCGTGCACTCACCTGCCTTCCTCCGGCTCCAAACCCCATCCTTATCATGTGTTCACCATCCCCCCCCCCCCCTGACCTCCCCCTCTCTGACACCGAACGGTCTGTCCTCAGCAGAGGCCTCACCTTTGTATTCCTCCGTCCCCACATCAATGAGTTCCGCACCCGCCAAGATGTGAAGCTCTTCTTCTGTCGCCTCCGCATCCAAGCCTTTTTCCATGGAAGGAGTCCTCACCCCCTAGTGATGACCGCTTCTTCCGTCTCCAACGGACTCCCTCCTCTTGGACTCTCCCTCATGGCCATCTACCTGCTTTAGACCCCTTCATTTCAAACTGCCGGCGGGACATCAACCGCCTCAACATTTCCACTCCCCTTTCTCACTCTAATCTCCTCCTCCACCAAATATCTCCCCTTATTAGAATCAGATCTTTTTGCACTCCAACTGGGACATGAAATTCCAGCAGGTCGATCTGTGTCACATTGTGCATTTGTGACTGAGAGGTCATCATATACATTGTTAACGGGCAAAGCTTTATGTACTCACTAGTTTCTGACGTTGTGGAACTGACATCAGTAGTTGTTTCACTAGTTTGTGGTGGGGTGGAGCTCTGGGTGGTTGTTGTTTCTGTTGTGCCCGTTGTCTCTGAAGTGAATGTTGTTGTAGTTGTTGATGGAACTGATGTTAAAGTTGTAGCAGGAGATGTAGTTGTAAATGTTGTAGCTGCATTAAAATAGAGAATCGCAGCATGAAATTTAACATGAAATTTACGGATTAATTTTAAGTGTATGTAATACATCTAGATTATTTGCCAGAATTTGTTATTTTCATAATTATTCATCTTTCAAATGGATCGTAAGATTACATGAACTGATTCTGTGGTACTGTGGTCAGAAAACAATGAGAAAAACTTTGAACAAATTCAAACGGACAAATCTTTCTGTACTCACTACTTTCTGATGTTGTGGAAGTGATATCAGTTGTTGTTTCACTTGTTTGTGGTGGGGTGGAGCTCTGGGTGGATGTTTCTGTTGTGCTTGTCGATGATGATGGAACTGATGTTAACGTTGTATCAGGAGGAGTAGTTGCAGCAGTAGATCCTGTTGTAAACATAGAAAACACAGTGTTAAAACACAGATATTTAGCATAGAACTTAACATTAAATTAATTGCTTTTGTTTTTTTCGTTTACAACATAAATACATACAACATATCTCATCAGGGATGAGATACACTGTGTGGTTCAAACAAGTGTGTCAGAATTACGTGTCCCAATGAGAGAGAATTTTAAACAGTCAAGATATAGTCAAGTTAAAGGAATTGGAAGCTTTTTAAAATACACCAGAAGTCAACCATTAAAGCTGCTTAAAAACAAACATATTGCTTTCAGTTTCAGTTTAGTTTATTCTCACATGTACTGAGGTACAGCGAAAAGAATTTGCTGGGTGCAAACGATACAGTAGAAAGACAACACATGATTACAACCAAGTTATTCACACTGCACAGGAGGAGTAGTTGCAGCAGTAGATCCTGTCGTAGCTGTATTAAAATACAGATATTCAGCATAAAACTTAACATGAAATTAATTGCTTTTGTTCTTTATCGTTTACAACATACAGGGATGAGAAACAGGGTGTGGTTCAAACAAGAGTGTCAGTGTTACGTGTCCCAATGAGAGAGAATTTTAAGCAGTCAAGATACAGTACTTTCAGTTTCAGTTTAGTTTATTCTCACATGTACTGAGGTACAGCGAAAAGATTTTGTTGGGTCCAAACGAGACAGCAGAAAGACAACACATGATTACAACCAAGTTATTCACACTGCACAGATACATGATTAGGGAATACCGTTTAGTGCAAGGTACAGCCAGTAAAATCCGATCAAACATAGTCCCAGGGTCACCAACAATGTTAACATCAGTTCCATCATCATCAATTCAGGAATGATCTCGAGTTGTGGTAGGATGCTTCAGTTCATAAGATCATCAGAGACAGGAGTAGAATTAGGATATTCAGCCCCATTAAGTCTATCCCCCATTCAAACATGGCTGATCTATCTCAACCTCTGAAACCCATTCTCCTGCATTCTCCTGACATCTCCGCTTAACATGTGACACCCATACTAATCAAGAATCTATCTATCTCTGCCTGAAATATATCAACTTTGCCTCCACAACCATGTTTGGCAAAGAATATCAGCATGGAATATAACATGAAATCAATTGATTTACTCCCAATTCACTCACGATATATATAAGCAAGAGAGATGTATCACAGAAATCTATTATCAACACACCATTCAGTAGTAATGTGTTAAGTCCGGGACGACAGATGGCACAATGGGCTAAGTGTTCGACTGGCGACCGGAAGGTAGCCGGTTCGAATCCCGCTTGGAGTGCACACTGTCGTTGTGTCCTTGGGCAAGACACTTCACCCACCTTTGCCTGTGTGTGAATGTGTGTGAGTGATTGGTGGTGGTCGGAGGGGCCGTAGGCGCAGAATGGCAGCCACGCTTCCGTCAGTCTGCCCCAGGGCAGCTGTGGCTACAGAAGTAGCTTACCACCACCGAGTGTGACTGAGGAGTGAATGAATAATGCGATGTAAAGCGCCTTGAGTATTAGAAAGGCGCTATATAAATCCCATCCATTATTATTATTATTAAGTGTTTTTATGCAGGCGTGCTTGAAACAGCACGGATTGTATCAGTAGTAGCATTGATCAGATTAAATTGGTTCGCGAACACTGATAGAGACCATGCACATTCGTAATGGACAAAGCTTTACATACTCAGTTCCGATGTTGTGGAACTGACATCAGTTGTTGTTTCACTTGTTTGTGGTGGGGTGGAGCTCTGGGTGGATGTTTCTATTGTGCTCGTCGATGATGATGTAACTGATGTTAACGTTGTATCAGGAGGAGTAGTTGCAGTTGTAGATCCTGTTGTAGCTGAATTAAAACACAGATATTCAGCATTGAACAACATGAAATTAAATACTTATGTTCTTGGTCGTTTACAACATACAGGGATGAGTTGCACGGTGTGGTTCAAGCAAGAGTGTCAGTATTACGTGTCACAATGAGAGAGAATTCGAAATTGAAACTGGAGCAGTTGAAACATCAGTACGTATACCAGGATGAACTGTGATGGGAAAGATCAACAGGCATATTTACAGCAGAGGTCGTTGTGACAAGAATGATTCAGAAAGGAATAGTCATAACAGGAGTAGATGTTCAAGAGCAGTAGATAAAACAGATTTAGTTGCTGTAGTGTACCTGTCATTTTTGGCTCAAAAAATTGGGATTGATTCTTGTAGTCTGGCCAATTATAGCAGCAGAAACAATATCATTCTTCCGTCTCATGGACAGAGCTATGAAGCATAACTGTTTCTCCTTCCACATGTGCTGACTGGTGAGCTGAATGGTTCCACTAATTCCTGCTTTATTTCCTGATTCCAAATATCTCCCCTTATTTGAATCAGATCTTTTTGCACTCCAACTGGGACATGAAATTCCAGCAGGTCGATCTGTGTCACATTGTGCATTTGTGACTGAGAGGTCATCATATACATTGTTAATGGGCAAAGCTTTATGTACTCACTAGTTTCTGACGTTATGGAACTGACATCAGTAGTTGTTTCACTCGTTTGTGGTGGGGTGGAGCTCTGGGTGGTTGTTGTTTCTATTGTGCTCGTTGTCTCTGAAGTGAATGTTGTTGTTGATGGAACTGATGTTAATGTTGTAGCAGGAGATGTAGTTGTAAATGTTGTAGCTGCATTAAAACACAGAATCGCAGCATTAAATGTAACATGAAATTCAGGGCTTATTTTTAGGTGTTTGTAATACATCTGGATTATTTCCCAGAAATTGTTATTTTCATAATTATTCATCTTTCAAATGGATCGTAAGATTCCATCAACTGATTCTGTGGTACTGTGGTCAGAAAACAATGAGAAAGACTCTGCACATTGCAAACGGACAAATCTTTCTGTACTCACTACTTTCTGATGTTGTGGAAGTGACATCAGTTGTCGTTTCATTTGTTTGTGGTGGGGTGGAGCTGTGGGTGGATGTTGTTTCTGTTGTGCTCGTCGATGATGATGGAACTGATGTTAACGTTGTATCAGGAGGAGTAGTTGCAGCAGTAGATCCTGTCGTAGCTGTATTAAAATACAGATATTCAGCATAAAACTTAACATGAAATTAATTGCTTTTGTTCTTTATCGTTTACAACATACAGGGATGAAATACAGGGTGTGGTTCAAACAAGAGTGTCAGTGTTACGTGTCCCAATGAGGGAGAATTTTAAGCAGTCAAGATACAGTACTTTCAGTTTCAGTTTAGTTTATTCTCACATGTACTGAGGTACAGCGAAAAGATTTTGTTGGGTCTAAACGAGACAGCAGAAAGACAACACATGATTACAACCAAGTTATTCACACTGCACAGATACATGATTGGGGAATACCGTTTAGTGCAAGGTACAGCCAGTAAAATCCGATCAAACATAGTCCGAGGGTCACCAACAATGTTAACATCAGTTCCATCATCATCAATTCAGGAATGATCTCGAGTTGTGGTAGGATGCTTCAGTTCATAAGATCATCAGAGAGGAGTAGCATTAGGATATTCAGCCCCATTATGTCTATCCCCCATTCAAAAATGGCTGATCTATCTCAACCTCTGAAACCCATTCTCCTGCATTCTCCTGACATCTCCTCTTAACATGTGACACCCATACTAATCAAGAATCTATCTATCTCTGCCTGAAATATATCAACTTTGCCTCCACAACCATGTTTGGCAAAGAATATCAGCATGGAATATAACATGAAATCAATTGATTTACTCCCAATTCACTCGCGATATATATAAGCAAGAGAGATGTATCACAGAAATCTATTATCAACACACCATTCAGTAGTAATGTGTTAAGTCCGGGACGACAGATGGCGCAATGGGATTAGTGTTTGACTGGCGACCGGAAGGTAGCCGGTTCGAATCCCGCTTGGAGTGCATACTGTCGTTGTGTCCTTGGGCAAGACACTTCACCCACCTTTGCCTGTGTGTGAATGTGTGTGAGTGATTGGTGGTGGTCGGAGGGGCCGTAGGCGCAGAATGGCAGCCACGCTTCCGTCAGTCTGCCCCAGGGCAGCTGTGGCTACAGAAGTAGCTTACCACCACCGAGTGTGACTGAGGAGTGAATGAATAATGCGATGTAAAGCGCCTTGAGTATTAGAAAGGCGCTATATAAATCCCATCCATTATTATTATTATTAAGTGTTTTATGCAGGCGTGCTTGAAACAGCACGGATTGTATCAGTAGTAGCATTGATCAGATTAACTTGTTTCGCGAACACTGATAGAGACCATGCACATTCGTAATGGACAAAGCTTTACATACTCAGTTCCGATGTTGTGGAACTGACATCAGTTGTTGTTTCACTTGTTTGTGGTGGGGTGGAGCTCTGGGTGGATGTTTCTATTGTGCTCGTCGATGATGATGTAACTGATGTTAACGTTGTATCAGGAGGAGTAGTTGCAGTTGTAGATCCTGTTGTAGCTGAATTAAAACACAGATATTCAGCATAGAACAACATGAAATTAAATACTTATGTTCTTGGTCGTATACAACATACAGGGATGAGTTGCATGGTGTGGTTCAAGCAAGAGTGTCAGTATTACGTGTCACAATGAGAGAGAATTCGAAATTGAAACTGGAGCAGTTGAAACATCAGTACGTATACCAGGATGAACTGTGATGGGAAAGATCAACAGGCATATTTACAGCAGAGGTCGTTGTGACAAGAATGATTCAGAAAGGAATAGTCATAACAGGAGTAGATGTTCAAGAGCAGTAGATAAAACAGATTTAGTTGCTGTAGTGTACCTGTCATTTTTGGCTCAAAAAATTGGGATTGATTCTTGTAGTCTGGCCAATTATAGCAGCAGAAACAATATCATTCTTCCGTCTCACGGACAGAGCTATGAAGCATAACTGTTTCTCCTTCCACATGTGCTGACTGGTGAGCTGAATGGTTCCACTAATTCCTGCTTTATTTCCTGATTCCAAATATCTCCCCTTATTTGAATCAGATCTTTTTGCACTCCAACTGGGACATGAAATTCCAGCAGGTCGATCTGTGTCACATTGTGCATTTGTGACTGAGAGGTCATCATATACATTGTTAATGGGCAAAGCTTTATGTACTCACTAGTTTCTGACGTTATGGAACTGACATCAGTAGTTGTTTCACTCGTTTGTGGTGGGGTGGAGCTCTGGGTGGTTGTTGTTTCTATTGTGCTCATTGTCTCTGAAGTGAATGTTGTTGTTGATGGAACTGATGTTAATGTTGTAGCAGGAGATGTAGTTGTAAATGTTGTAGCTGCATTAAAACACAGAATCGCAGCATAAAATGTAACATGAAATTCAGGGCTTATTTTTAGGTGTTTGTAATACATCTAGATTATTTGCCAGAAATTGTTATTTTCATAATTATTCATCTTTCAAATGGATCGTAAGATTCCATCAACTGATTCTGTGGTACTGTGGTCAGAAAACAATGAGAAAGACTCTGCACATTGCAAACGGACAAATCTTTCTGTACTCACTACTTTCTGATGTTGTGGAAGTGACATCAGTTGTCATTTCATTTGTTTGTGGTGGGGTGGAGCTGTGGGTGGATGTTGTTTCTGTTGTGCTCGTCGATGATAATGGAACTGATGTTAACGTTGTATCAGGAGGAGTAGTTGCAGCAGTAGATCCTGTCGTAGCTGTATTAAAATACAGATATTCAGCATAAAACTTAACATGAAATTAATTGCTTTTGTTCTTTATCGTTTACAACATACAGGGATTAGATACAGGGTGTGGTTCAAACAAGAGTGTCAGTGTTACGTGTCCCAATGAGAGAGAATTTTAAGCAGTCAAGATACAGTACTTTCCGTTTCAGTTTAGTTTATTCTCACATGTACTGAGGTACAGCGAAAAGATTTTGTTGGGTCCAAACGAGACAGCAGAAAGACAACACATGATTACAACCAAGTTATTCACACTGCACAGATACATGATTAGGGAATACCGTTTAGTGCAAGGTACAGCCAGTAAAATCCGATCAAACATAGTCCGAGGGTCACCAACAATGTTAACATCAGTTCCATCATCATCAATTCAGGAATGATCTCGAGTTGTGGTAGGATGATTCAGTTCATAAGATCATCAGAGACAGGAGTAGAATTAGGATATTCAGCCCCATTAAGTCTATCCCCCATTCAAACATGGCTGATCTATCTCAACCTCTGAAACCCATTCCCCTGCATTCCCCTGACATCTCCTCTTAACATGTGACACCCATACTAATCAAGAATCTATCTATCTCTGCCTGAAATATATCAACTTTGCCTCCACAACCATGTTTGGCCAAGAATATCAGCATGGAATATAACATGAATTCAATTGATTTACTCCCAATTCACTCACGATATATATAAGCAAGAGAGATGTATCACAAAAATCTATTATCAACACACCATTCAGTAGTAATGTGTTAAGTCCGGGACGACAGATGGCACAATGGGCTAAGTGTTCGACTGGCGACCAGAAGGTAGCCGGTTCAAATCCCGCTTGGAGTGCATACTGTCGTTGTGTCCTTGGGCAAGTCACTTCACCCACCTTTGCCTGTGTGTGAATGTGTGTGAGTGATTGGTGGTGGTCGGAGGGGCCGTAGGCGCAGAATGGCAGCCACGCTTCCGTCAGTCTGCCCCAGGGCAGCTGTGGCTACAGAAGTAGCTTACCACCACCGAGTGTGACTGAGGAGTGAATGAATAATGCGATGTAAAGCGCCTTGAGTATTAGAAAGGCGCTATATAAATCCCATCCATTATTATTATTATTAAGTGTTTTTATGCAGGCGTGCTTGAAACAGCACGGATTGTATCAGTAGCAGCATTGATCAGATTAACTTGTTTCGCGAACACTGATAGAGACCATGCACATTCATAATGGACAAAGCTTTACATACTCAGTTCCGATGTTGTGGAACTGACATCAGTTGTTGTTTCACTTGTTTGTGGTGGGGTGGAGCTCTGGGTGGATGTTTCTATTGTGCTCGTCGATGATGATGTAACTGATGTTAACGTTGTATCAGGAGGAGTAGTTGCAGTTGTAGATCCTGTTGTAGCTGAATTAAAACACAGATATTCAGCATAGAACAACATGAAATTAAATACTTATGTTCTTGGTCGTTTACAACATACAGGGATGTGTTGCACGGTGTGGTTCAAGCAAGAGTGTCAGTATTACGTGTCACAATGAGAGAGAATTCGAAATTGAAACTGGAGCAGTTGAAACATCAGTATGTATACCAGGATGAACTGTGATGGGAAAGATCAACAGGCATATTTACAGCAGAGGTCGTTGTGACAAGAATGTTTCAGAAAGGAATAGTCATAACAGGAGTAGATGTTCAAGAGCAGTAGATAAAACAGATTCAGTTGCTGTAGTGTACCTGTCATTTTTGGCTCAAAAAATTGGGATTGATTCTTGTAGTCTGGCCAATTATAGCAGCAGAAACAATATCATTCTTCCGTCTCACGGACAGAGCTATGAAGCATAACTGTTTCTCCTTCCACATGTACTGACTGGTGAGCTGAATGGTTCCACTAATTCCTGCTTTATTTCCTGATTCCAAATATCTCCCCTTATTTGAATCAGATCTTTTTGCACTCCAACTGGGACATGAAATTCCAGCAGGTCGATCTGTGTCACATTGTGCATTTGTGACTGAGAGGTCATCATATACATTGTTAATGGGCAAAGCTTTATGTACTCACTAGTTTCTGACGTTATGGAACTGACATCAGTAGTTGTTTCACTAGTTTGTGGTGGGGTGGAGCTCTGGGTGGTTGTTGTTTCAATTGTGCTCGTTGTCTCTGAAGTGAATGTTGTTGTTGATGGAACTGATGTTAATGTTGTAGCAGGAGATGTAGTTGTAAATGTTGTAGCTGCATTAAACACAGAATCGCAGCATAAAATGTAACATGAAATTCAGGGCTTATTTTTAGGTGTTTGTAATACATCTAGATTATTTGCCAGAAATTGTTATTTTCATAATTATTCATCTTTCAAATGGATCGTAAGATTCCATCAACTGATTCTGTGGTACTGTGGTCAGAAAACAATGAGAAAGACTCTGCACATTGCAAACGGACAAATCTTTCTGTACTCACTACTTTCTGATGTTGTGGAAGTGACATCAGTTGTCGTTTCATTTGTTTGTGGTGGGGTGGAGCTGTGGGTGGATGTTGTTTCTGTTGTGCTCGTCGATGATAATGGAACTGATGTTAACGTTGTAGCAGGAGGAGTAGTTGCAGCAGTAGATCCTGTCGTAGCTGTATTAAAATACAGATATTCAGCATAAAACTTAACATGAAATTAATTGCTTTTGTTCTTTATCGTTTACAACATACAGGGATGAGATACAGGGTGTGGTTCAAACAAGAGTGTCAGTGTTACGTGTCCCAATGAGAGAGAATTTTAAGCAGTCAAGATACAGTACTTTCAGTTTCAGTTTAGTTTATTCTCACATGTACTGAGGTACAGCGAAAAGATTTTGTTGGGTCCAAACGAGGCAGCAGAAAGACAACACATGATTACAACCAAGTTATTCACACTGCACAGATACATGATTAGGGAATACCGTTTAGTGCAAGGTACAGCCAGTAAAATCCGATCAAACATAGTCCGAGGGTCACCAACAATGTTAACATCAGTTCCATCATCATCAATTCAGGAATGATCTCGAGTTGTGGTAGGATGCTTCAGTTCATAAGATCATCAGAGACAGGAGTAGAATAGTAAGATTAAACGAGAACTTACCAGTTTGAAGTTTGATCTGTATTTTATGAGGAGTTACGATGAGGGATTACGTGAAGAACCCGCTCAGTGCGCAGGCGCGGCATACTTCCAAGCAGCGGTGTGGAATCACAGATAGACACAGTTATTTTGAAGTAAACATAGTAAAGATAAGGAGACATCAATTTATTAGTTTGATCCATATAATGAGGGTGGGAGCGGAGGGCACGTAATCCCTCATCGTAACTCCTCATAAAATACAGATCAAACTTCAAACTGGTAAGTTCTCGTTTAATCTTACTATTTTACTTCGGAGTCACGTGAGTGACTACGTGAAGATTTCAAATCTCTGTGATTTCAAACCGTGTAACAGTTTCATTTCACTCACTGCCGAAGTTCTTGAGGGAGGAAGTGTTATCGTAATGAACCAATGAGTCTATTTGTAGAAAAACACAATGGTATTTTTTAAACAATAACAACAAAGAATTAAGTTGCTCCCCTGGGCTTAAATTAAATATTTGCAGTTCGTAAATCTTTACTGCAAATAAACCAGGTTTTGCCAACGGCTTATTATAAATTTTCTGAACGGTCTTTTCCCTTCCCACCATCCTGCTGTAGCCAGGATGTGGTCTATAGGCATGTCCATTCTTTAGCCGTCGACATGGATGCTGCCCTGGTGGAATAAAATTTGTACATGTTAGTGTTTATCCCAGCAGTTTGTAGCACCTGCTTGAGCCATCTCGCAATGGTTTGGCTCGTACCCCACCATAAGGTTTTTGTGACTGACCCACAAGGCTTTTCATCTCCCTCGAATATTCTGGTTGTGTCTATGTAGGATAGTAGGTAGGTCATGGCACATAACCGTGGTTCTGGTGGGTAAGCCACGACTGGATTAGGTGTTCCTGGTCTGCTCTGTTTGACCAGTCGCTGGATAACGACAGATCTGGTCTGGAGCTGTGATCATGTTGTCCAGTCGCAATAGGTGTAGTGACTGGACCCTCTGAGCGGATACAAGTGCCATCAACCTAAGTGTCTTTAGTGTAGCTTGCTCGAGGCCGGGGGATCTGGCTGGTGGCCATTCCCTGAGATATGTCAGGACCACACTGATATCCCAAATATGGGTATACCTGGGCTTAGGGCTTGATATTGTAAATGCCCTTCATCAGTTTTACCACCAGTGGATGGGATCCCATCGCCTGTTGCCCTGCCGCTGGTTTGAGATAAGCAGAAAGAGCACTCTGCGCTGTGTTGATGGCACTGTAGCTGATCCCTACATCGTGGTGTAGATGGCCAGGAACTCCAGTATGTTGGTGGCTGTAGCTGTTGCGTATGTTGTCCATGTTTCCTGGCAGTACTTCTCCCTTTTTTGATGCTGGTTAAGTACTGCCTCTTGGTGGATGTTCGAAGGGATGCCGACATGGTGGTGATGGTTTGTTTGGACAATCCCAGTTCCAGGTAAGGTCTGTTCAAACTTGCAACCCTGGCATTTAATTTTCTCATGGCATGGGTGTTTAGCTTACCTGGTAGGTAAGTAGCTGATAGCCAAATATGTCTTTCGACATACCATTGCCAAATCATGTTGACCAATTTGTCGCATGATAATGATTTTATGCCACCCATATGGTTAATATAAGCCATCACCGTAGTATTTATCAATTTGTAACCGAACATGCAAGTGCTGCATATTAGATACATATGCTTTTAAACCATAAAAGGCGCCCAACATCTCTAGATAGTTAATGCCCAGTGTAAGTAGTAATGATGACTCTAGTTTAGTCCATCTACCATTTGTGCTGGATATGGAGTTAGTCGCTCCCCAGCCTTGAGCACTGGCATCTGTTTGAATAACTAAAGTAGGGTTAGTGATAAAGAAAGGGCTTAAACTATGCCAAACGTTTTCTGCCCACCACTGTAGCTCTGATATTGCTTCAGTGGGTAAGTTCATGACACGATCATAGTGACCTGTATGTCGTTTTATTGCCCGTACCTTTGCTCTCTGTAAACATTTTTGATAGTGCAAAGGTCCGAATTGTGTAACCGGAAATGCTGCTTCCATTTCCCCAATTACTCTTGCTACTTGTCGAATAGTTGGTCGCTCGTTGACCATTAATTTGTTGCATGATTGTGCTAATTCAACCATTTTTGCCTTTGGCAAGGTAACAGTCATATGGACTGAGTTAATTGTGAAGCCCAGGTAGTCCATGATAGTGGATGGCTTAGATTTATCTGGATGTAGGACGAACCCGAGTTTCGAGGAGCTGTTTTGTAGCTGATACTGCTGCCACAGCCAATTCCATCGTTTTCCCTACTATGAGAATATCCTCCAGATATGCCATGACAATATGTTTCTTAATATTGCCATGGCTGGGTTCAATATTTTGGTGAATAATCTTGGGCTGAAGTTCGCCCATAGAGCAATGCTTTGTACCATCCAGATAAATTTTAGGTATCTGCGATGATCCTTGTATATGGGTACTAGATAGTAAGCATCTTTAAGATAAATGCTTGCCATGAAGTGTCCTTTGGAATTCAGTTGTTTGGCAGTAACATATGTCTCCATTTTGAAATGTATATACTTAACAAATTTGTTTAGTGATGTTAAGTCAATGATGATGCGACAGACACCATCTTTTTTGGTTTTAGTGAATATATTCGATACAATTTCCAAAGGTTCATGTTTGGTCTTTTTGATGACCCCCTTTGTGATAAGTCTCACCAGTTCAGCTTGTCCCTCACGTTTCTCTTTGACGGAGGGAGAAATACCCTTTGGGGCCATTGTTGAACTGGCGGCGTTTTTTCTGACATGAATTGTATTTTATATCCTGTAATGTTGTTGAGTATATACTTGTCACTCGTGACCATACCCCATGCTTCTTTAAACAAGTGCAATCTCCCCCCTGTTAATAAAGCACCCTTATTCTCTATATGCTGGTAGGGACCAGACCCACCTACCTCCATGGTTATTGGCGATTCTGTTTCTTCATTTTCCTGAAGATTTTGTTCTGACGTGCTGGCGATGTTGGGGGGAGGCGCATTTTCCAGAGGGTCCACTGCGGGCCCTGATCTGAAAGATCTTTGGGGATAATGTGCGGATCCCAAGCGTTCACCAGTCCCATATTGCGGACGTCGACTGGTGGATGCCGTGGGGTGCTGCCACTTGGGTATCGGAGGTCTTGGTTTGCTCGTCCCGGGGCCTGCCCTCATTAGGCCGAAGGTTTTTGATGCTTCCTGCATCTCCTTCAGTTGTTATTGAAATCTTTCCCAAATGGCAGCGCGTCCGTCTCCGCAGCTGGGGCTTTACACAAGCCAGCAAATTTGGGATTGAGGGCAGGTCTTATGTTTCCCTCCGGAGATTGTTGATCTCAAATTGTGTGGTACACATTAATGCCAGCACATCCTGCTGACAGGTATCCATCTCCGTGGTCTCCACGGAACGAGCAAAGGCTGTGATGGCTGACGTCAGGAGCCTTAGGATCCGCTGTAGCTTGAGTTCTTGGGTCTGGATGTGTGACCCACATGCCCCCAGATTTGGCTGTTGACACTTTTTACTTTGAGGGCCTCACCGTTTTCTGGTGCTGTGTTGTTTCAGCACCTCAGCGAGCACCTTTTCCAGTAATGGTTGATGCTGGCCGCCATTCTTGGTTCCAGCGGTGCTCCAGCCCGTGGGGTTGCTACAAGCGGTCCATCACACCCAACAGCTCTTCATGTTCCTGCACCCCTGGCATACTCCCGAATTCGTCCGCCTGCCCCTGTTCCAGACCAGCCCAGCCCTGGTCACCAATGCTAGCCTCCAGTAATGAGGGAGCAAAGGGCAGTGCATGAGGCACTGTGGAGGGGGTGCCTGACCTCCCTCCGCGAGAGCGCTCTTTCTGCGCATCTCGCTGGAGCTGCTCCAATTGCTGTTGGATGCAGCTCAGGCGGCTGTCTCTCCTCCATTTAGGTGGAGACATGTCCGCGTCCGACGAATCGGACGCCACCGGCCGGATGCCTGTTCGGATGGCTAGACATCCAGCCCGCAGTTCAGGCACTAGCGGGACTGGGCTCGGCGCGGTGATGGGGATAGCGGGGCGCCCGGTTATTGTTCCTACCGCCTGTTGCTGCCCCCCCTGCAATGGAACGCTCCTCCGCTGGAGTCGAGCGGGGGACAGGTTCTTCTGGAGCTTTTGCCTTGTAGTAGCGAGAGCGCCCCTCAAGCAGCGCGTCTCGCAGGCACTGCTCCGTGAGCCGCTCCAGCGGCTCAGACGGCTCTCTCTCCCCCCGTGCGGGTGGAGAGACGTCCCGTCCGACATCGGGAACACCTGCCGGATGCCTCTCGAGTGGCTATGCGTCCAGCCCGCTGCTTCAGGTACTAGCGGGCTGGCCTCGGCACGGTGTTGGGGAATTACGGAACACCGGGTCGCTCCTACCGCCGTTGCTGCCCCCCTCCCCAACGGGAAAACGGGGGACAGTTTTGTTCCAGAGCCTTTTTCTCTGCCTGTAAAAACACAAGCAGAAAAAGGCTCACCTGTAAAAGAAAACCCGACCTCAGGGTACTCACCTGACGGTCCGGTTCATTCTGTAGCGGGACAGCCTAGCTCCCGTGGCAAGCCGCTGTTGCACTGCTGGCGTAATGCCGCGCCTGCGCACTGAGCGGGTTCTTCACGTAGTCACTCACGTGACTCCGAAGTAAAATTAGGATATTCAGCCCCATTAAGTCTATCCCCCATTCAAACATGGCTGATCTATCTCAACCTCTGAAACCCATTCTCCTGCATTCTCCTGACATCTCCTCTTAACATGTGACACCCATACTAATCAAGAATCTATCTATCTCTGCCTGAAATATATCAACTTTGCCTCCACAACCATGTTTGGCAAAGAATATCAGCATGGAATATAACATGAAATCAATTGATTTACTCCCAATTCACTCACGATATATATAAGCAAGAGAGATGTATCACAGAAATCTATTATCAACACACCATTCAGTAGTAATGTGTTAAGTCCGGGACGACAGATGGCACAATGGGCTAAGTGTTCGACTGGCGACCGGAAGGTAGCCGGTTCGAATCCCGCTTGGAGTGCATACTGTCGTTGTGTCCTTGGGCAAGACACTTCACCCACCTTTGCCTGTGTGTGAATGTGTGTGAGTGATTGGTGGTGGTCGGAGGGGCCGTAGGCGCAGAATGGCAGCCACGCTTCCGTCAGTCTGCCCCAGGGCAGCTGTGGCTACAGAAGTAGGTCCACCGAGTGTGACTGAGGAGTGAATGAATAATGCGATGTAAAGCGCCTTGAGTATTAAAAAGGCGCTATATAAATCCCATCCATTATTATTATTATTAAGTGTTTTTATGCAGGCGTGCTTGAAACAGCACGGATTGTATCAGTAGTAGCATTGATCAGATTAACTTGTTTCGCGAACACTGATAGAGACCATGCACATTCGTAATGGACAAAGCTTTACATACTCAGTTCCGATGTTGTGGAACTGACATCAGTTGTTGTTTCACTTGTTTGTGGTGGGGTGGAGCTCTGGGTGGATGTTTCTATTGTGCTCGTCGATGATGATGTAACTGATGTTAACGTTGTATCAGGAGGAGTAGTTGCAGTTGTAGATCCTGTTGTAGCTGAATTAAAACACAGATATTCAGCATAGAACAACATGAAATTAAATACTTATGTTCTTGGTCGTTTACAACATACAGGGATGAGTTGCACGGTGTGGTTCAAGCAAGAGTGTCAGTATTACGTGTCACAATGAGAGAGAATTTGAAATTGAAACTGGAGCAGTTGAAACATCAGTACGTATACCAGGATGAACTGTGATGGGAAAGATCAACAGGCATATTTACAGCAGAGGTCGTTGTGACAAGAATGATTCAGAAAGGAATAGTCATAACAGGAGTAGATGTTCAAGAGCAGTAGATAAAACAGGTTTAGTTGCTGTAGTGTACCTGTCATTTTTGGCTCAAAAAATTGGGATTGATTCTTGTAGTCTGGCCAATTATAGCAGCAGAAACAATATCATTCTTCCGTCTCACGGACAGAGCTATGAAGCATAACTGTTTCTCCTTCCACATGTGCTGACTGGTGAGCTGAATGGTTCCACTAATTCCTGCTTTATTTCCTGATTCCAAATATCTCCCCTTATTTGAATCAGATCTTTTTGCACTCCAACTGGGACATGAAATTCCAGCAGGTCGATCTGTGTCACATAGTGCATTTGTGACTGAGAGGTCATCATATACATTGTTAATGGGCAAAGCTTTATGTACTCACTAGTTTCTGACGTTATGGAACTGACATCAGTAGTTGTTTCACTCGTTTGTGGTGGGGTGGAGCTCTGGGTGGTTGTTGTTTCTATTGTGCTCGTTGTCTCTGAAGTGAATGTTGTTGTTGATGGAACTGATGTTAATGTTGTAGCAGGAGATGTAGTTGTAAATGTTGTAGCTGCATTAAAACACAGAATCGCAGCATAAAATGTAACATTAAATTCAGGGCTTATTTTTAGGTGTTTGTAATACATCTAGATTATTTGCCAGAAATTGTTATTTTCATAATTATTCATCTTTCAAATGGATCGTAAGATTCCATCAACTGATTCTGTGGTACTGTGGTCAGAAAACAATGAGAAAGACTCTGCACATTGCAAACGGACAAATCTTTCTGTACTCACTACTTTCTGATGTTGTGGAAGTGACATCAGTTGTCGGTTCATTTGTTTGTGGTGGGGTGGAGCTGTGGGTGGATGTTGTTTCTGTTGTGCTCGTCGATGATGATGGAACTGATGTTAACGTTGTATCAGGAGGAGGAGTTGCAGCAGTAGTTCCTGTCGTAGCTGTATTAAAATACAGATATTCAGCATAAAACTTAACATGAAATTAATTGCTTTTGTTCTTTATCGTTTACAACATACAGGGATGAGATACAGGGTGTGGTTCAAACAAGAGTGTCAGTGTTATGTGTCCCAATGAGAGAGAATTTTAAGCAGTCAAGATACAGTACTTTCAGTTTCAGTTTCGTTTATTCTCACATGTACTGAGGTACAGCGAAAAGATTTTGTTGGGTCCAAACGAGACAGCAGAAAGACAACACATGATTACAACCAAGTTATTCACACTGCACAGATACATGATTAGGGAATACCGTTTAGTGCAAGGTACAGCCAGTAAAATCCGATCAAACATAGTCCGAGGGTCACCAACAATGTTAACATCAGTTCCATCATCAGCAATTCGGGAATGATCTCGAGTTGTGGTAGGATGCTTCAGTTCATAAGATCATCAGAGACAGGAGTAGAATTAGGATATTCAGCCCCATTATGTCTATCCCCCATTCAAACATGGCTGATCTATCTCAACCTCTGAAACCCATTCTCCTGCATTCTCCTGACATCTCCTCTTAACATGTGACACCCATACTAATCAAGAATCGATCTATCTCTGCCTGAAATATATCAACTTTGCCTCCACAACCATGTTTGGCAAAGAATAACAGCATGGAATATAACATGAAATCAATTGATTTACTCCCAATTCACTCACGATATATATAAGCAAGAGAGATGTATCACAGAAATCTATTATCAACACACCATTCAGTAGTAATGTGTTAAGTGTTTATATGCAGGCGTGCTTGAAACAGCACGGATTGTATCAGTAGTAGCATTGATCAGATTAACTTGTTTCGCGAACACTGATAGAGACCATGCACATTCGTAATGGACAAAGCTTTACATACTCAGTTCCGATGTTGTGGAACTGACATCAGTTGTTGTTTCACTTGTTTGTGGTGGGGTGGAGCTCTGGGTGGATGTTTCTATTGTGCTCGTCGATGATGATGTAACTGATGTTAACGTTGTATCAGGAGGAGTAGTTGCAGTTGTAGATCCTGTTGTAGCTGAATTAAAACACAGATATTCAGCATAGAACAACATGAAATTAAATACTTATGTTCTTGGTCGTTTACAACATACAGGGATGAGTTGCACGGTGTGGTTCAAGCAAGAGTGTCAGTATTACGTGTCACAATGAGAGAGAATTTGAAATTGAAACTGGAGCAGTTGAAACATCAGTACGTATACCAGGATGAACTGTGATGGGAAAGATCAACAGGCATATTTACAGCAGAGGTCGTTGTGACAAGAATGATTCAGAAAGGAATAGTCATAACAGGAGTAGATGTTCAAGAGCAGTAGATAAAACAGGTTTAGTTGCTGTAGTGTACCTGTCATTTTTGGCTCAAAAAATTGGGATTGATTCTTGTAGTCTGGCCAATTATAGCAGCAGAAACAATATCATTCTTCCGTCTCACGGACAGAGCTATGAAGCATAACTGTTTCTCCTTCCACATGTGCTGACTGGTGAGCTGAATGGTTCCACTAATTCCTGCTTTATTTCCTGATTCCAAATATCTCCCCTTATTTGAATCAGATCTTTTTGCACTCCAACTGGGACATGAAATTCCAGCAGGTCGATCTGTGTCACATAGTGCATTTGTGACTGAGAGGTCATCATATACATTGTTAATGGGCAAAGCTTTA
This sequence comes from Amblyraja radiata, assembly GCF_010909765.2. Taxonomy (NCBI): domain Eukaryota; kingdom Metazoa; phylum Chordata; class Chondrichthyes; order Rajiformes; family Rajidae; genus Amblyraja; species Amblyraja radiata. The sequence goes on from NC_045968.1 coordinate 54,646,914, forward strand.
TGTACTCACTAGTTTCTGACGTTATGGAACTGACATCAGTACTTGTTTCACTCGTTTGTGGTGGGGTGGAGCTCTGGGTGGTTGTTGTTTCTATTGTGCTCGTTGTCTCTGAAGTGAATGTTGTTGTTGATGGAACTGATGTTAATGTTGTAGCAGGAGATGTAGTTGTAAATGTTGTAGCTGCATTAAAACACAGAATCGCAGCATAAAATGTAACATTAAATTCAGGGCTTATTTTTAGGTGTTTGTAATACATCTAGATTATTTGCCAGAAATTGTTATTTTCATAATTATTCATCTTTCAAATGGATCGTAAGATTCCAACAACTGATTCTGTGGTACTGTGGTCAGAAAACAATGAGAAAGACTCTGCACATTGCAAACGGACAAATCTTTCTGTACTCACTACTTTCTGATGTTGTGGAAGTGACATCAGTTGTCGATTCATTTGTTTGTGGTGGGGTGGAGCTGTGGGTGGATGTTGTTTCTGTTGTGCTCGTCGATGATGATGGAACTGATGTTAACGTTGTATCAGGAGGAGTAGTTGCAGCAGTAGATCCTGTCGTAGCTGTATTAAAATACAGATATTCAGCATAAAACTTAACATGAAATTAATTGCTTTTGTTCTTTATCGTTTACAACATACAGGGATGAGATACAGGGTGTGGTTCAAACAAGAGTGTCAGTGTTACGTGTCCCAATGAGAGAGAATTTTAAGCAGTCAAGATACAGTACTTTCAGTTTCAGTTTAGTTTATTCTCACATGTACTGAGGTACAGCGAAAAGATTTTGTTGGGTCCAAACGAGACAGCAGAAAGACAACACATGATTACAACCAAGTTATTCACACTGCACAGATACATGATTAGGGAATACCGTTTAGTGCAAGGTACAGCCAGTAAAATCCGATCAAACATAGTCCCAGGGTCACCAACAATGTTAACATCAGTTCCATCATCATCAATTCAGGAATGATCTCGAGTTGTGGTAGGATGCTTCAGTTCATAAGATCATCAGAGACAGGAGTAGAATTAGGATATTCAGCCCCATTAAGTCTATCCCCCATTCAAACATGGCTGATCTATCTCAACCTCTGAAACCCATTCTCCTGCATTCTCCTGACATCTCCTCTTAACATGTGACACCCATACTAATCAAGAATCGATCTATCTCTGCCCGAAATATATCAACTTTGCCTCCACAACCATGTTTGGCAAAGAATAACAGCATGGAATATAACATGAAATCAATTGATTTACTCCCAATTCACTCACGATATATATAAGCAAGAGAGATGTATCACAGAAATCTATTATCAACACACCATTCAGTAGTAATGTGTTAAGTGTTTATATGCAGGCGTGCTTGAAACAGCACGGATTGTATCAGTAGTAGCATTGATCAGATTAACTTGTTTCGCGAACACTGATAGAGACCATGCACATTCGTAATGGACAAAGCTTTACATACTCAGTTCCGATGTTGTGGAACTGACATCAGTTGTTGTTTCACTTGTTTGTGGTGGGGTGGAGCTCTGGGTGGATGTTTCTATTGTGCTCGTCGATGATGATGTAACTGATGTTAACGTTGTATCAGGAGGAGTAGTTGCAGTTGTAGATCCTGTTGTAGCTGAATTAAAACACAGATATTCAGCATAGAACAACATGAAATTAAATACTTATGTTCTTGGTCGTTTACAACATACAGGGATGAGTTGCACGGTGTGGTTCAAGCAAGAGTGTCAGTATTACGTGTCACAATGAGAGAGAATTCGAAATTGAAACTGGAGCAGTTGAAACATCAGTACGTATACCAGGATGAACTGTGATGGGAAAGATCAACAGGCATATTTACAGCAGAGGTCGTTGTGACAAGAATGATTCAGAAAGGAATAGTCATAACAGGAGTAGATGTTCAAGAGCAGTAGATAAAACAGGTTTAGTTGCTGTAGTGTACCTGTCATTTTTGGCTCAAAAAATTGGGATTGATTCTTGTAGTCTGGCCAATTATAGCAGCAGAAACAATATCATTCTTCCGTCTCACGGACAGAGCTATGAAGCATAACTGTTTCTCCTTCCACATGTGCTGACTGGTGAGCTGAATGGTTCCACTAATTCCTGCTTTATTTCCTGATTCCAAATATCTCCCCTTATTTGAATCAGATCTTTTTGCACTCCAACTGGGACATGAAATTCCAGCAGGTCGATCTGTGTCACATAGTGCATTTGTGACTGAGAGGTCATCATATACATTGTTAATGGGCAAAGCTTTATGTACTCACTAGTTTCTGACGTTATGGAACTGACATCAGTAGTTGTTTCACTCGTTTGTGGTGGGGTGGAGCTCTGGGTGGTTGTTGTTTCTATTGTGCTCGTTGTCTCTGAAGTGAATGTTGTTGTTGATGGAACTGATGTTAATGTTGTAGCAGGAGGTGTAGTTGTAAATGTTGTAGCTGCATTAAAACACAGAATCGCAGCATAAAATGTAACATTAAATTCAGGGCTTATTTTTAGGTGTTTGTAATACATCTAGATTATTTGCCAGAAATTGTTATTTTCATAATTATTCATCTTTCAAATGGATCGTAAGATTCCATCAACTGATTCTGTGGTACTGTGGTCAGAAAACAATGAGAAAGACTCTGCACATTGCAAACGGACAAATCTTTCTGTACTCACTACTTTCTGATGTTGTGGAAGTGACATCAGTTGTCGTTTCATTTGTTTGTGGTGGGGTGGAGCTGTGGGTGGATGTTGTTTCTGTTGTGCTCGTCGATGATGATGGAACTGATGTTAACGTTGTATCAGGAGGAGTAGTTGCAGCAGTAGCTCCTGTCGTAGCTGTATTAAAATACAGATATTCAGCATAAAACTTAACATGAAATTAATTGCTTTTGTTCTTTATCGTTTACAACATACAGGGATGAGATACAGGGTGTGGTTCAAACAAGAGTGTCAGTGTTACGTGTCCCAATGAGAGAGAATTTTAAGCAGTCAAGATACAGTACTTTCAGTTTCAGTTTAGTTTATTCTCACATGTACTGAGGTACAGCGAAAAGATTTTGTTGGGTCCAAACGAGACAGCAGAAAGACAACACATGATTACAACCAAGTTATTCACACTGCACAGATACATGATTAGGGAATACCGTTTAGTGCAAGGTACAGCCAGTAAAATCCGATCAAACATAGTCCCAGGGTCACCAACAATGTTAACATCAGTTCCATCATCATCAATTCAGGAATGATCTCGAGTTGTGGTAGGATGCTTCAGTTCATAAGATCATCAGAGACAGGAGTAGAATTAGGATATTCAGCCCCATTAAGTCTATCCCCCATTCAAACATGGCTGATCTATCTCAACCTCTGAAACCCATTCTCCTGCATTCTCCTGACATCTCCTCTTAACATGTGACACCCATACTAATCAAAAATCTATCTATCTCTGCCTGAAATATATCAACTTTGCCTCCACAACCATGTTTGGCAAAGAATAACAGCATGGAATATAACATGAAATCAATTGATTTACTCCCAATTCACTCACGATATATATAAGCAAGAGAGATGTATCACAGAAATCTATTATCAACACACCATTCAGTAGTAATGTGTTAAGTGTTTATATGCAGGCGTGCTTGAAACAGCACGGATTGTATCAGTAGTAGCATTGATCAGATTAACTTGTTTCGCGAACACTGATAGAGACCATGCACATTCGTAATGGACAAAGCTTTACATACTCAGTTCCGATGTTGTGGAACTGACATCATTTGTTGTTTCATTTGTTTGTGGTGGGGTGGAGCTCTGGGTGGATGTTTCTATTGTGCTCGTCGATGATGATGTAACTGATGTTAACGTTGTATCAGGAGGAGTAGTTGCAGTTGTAGATCCTGTTGTAGCTGAATTAAAACACAGATATTCAGCATAGAACAACATGAAATTAAATACTTATGTTCTTGGTCGTTTACAACATACAGGGATGAGTTGCACGGTGTGGTTCAAGCAAGAGTGTCAGTATTACGTGTCACAATGAGAGATAATTCGAAATTGAAACTGGAGCAGTTGAAACATCAGTACGTATACCAGGATGAACTGTGATGGGAAAGATCAACAGGCATATTTACAGCAGAGGTCGTTGTGACAAGAATGATTCAGAAAGGAATAGTCATAACAGGAGTAGATGTTCAAGAGCAGTAGATAAAACAGGTTTAGTTGCTGTAGTGTACCTGTCATTTTTGGCTCAAAAAATTGGGATTGATTCTTGTAGTCTGGCCAATTATAGCAGCAGAAACAATATCATTCTTCCGTCTCACGGACAGAGCTATGAAGCATAACTGTTTCTCCTTCCACATGTGCTGACTGGTGAGCTGAATGGTTCCACTAATTCCTGCTTTATTTCCTGATTCCAAATATCTCCCCTTATTTGAATCAGATCTTTTTGCACTCCAACTGGGACATGAAATTCCAGCAGGTCGATCTGTGTCACATTGTGCATTTGTGACTGAGAGGTCATCATATACATTGTTAATGGGCAAAGCTTTATGTACTCACTAGTTTCTGACGTTATGGAACTGACATCAGTAGTTGTTTCACTAGTTTGTGGTGGGGTGGAGCTCTGGGTGGTTGTTGTTTCTATTGTGCTCGTTGTCTCTGAAGTGAATGTTGTTGTTGATGGAACTGATGTTAATGTTGTAGCAGGAGATGTAGTTGTAAATGTTGTAGCTGCATTAAAACACAGAATCGCAGCATAAAATGTAACATGAAATTCAGGGCTTATTTTTAGGTGTTTTGAATAAATCAAGATTATTTGCCAGAAATTGTTATTTTCATAATTATTCATCTTTCAAATGGATCGTAAGATTCCATCAACTGATTCTGTGGTACTGTGGTCAGAAAGCAATGAGAAAGACTCTGCACATTGCAAACGGACAAATCTTTCTGTACTCACTACTTTCTGATGTTGTGGAAGTGACATCAGTTGTCGTTTCATTTGTTTGTGGTAGGGTGGAGCTGTGGGTGGATGTTGTTTCTGTTGTGCTCGTCGATGATGATGGAACTGATGTTAACGTTGTATCAGGAGGAGTAGTTGCAGCAGTAGATCCTGTCGTAGCTGTATTAAAATACAGATATTCAGCATAAAACTTAACATGAAATTAATTGCTTTTGTTCTTTATCGTTTACAACATACAGGGATGAGATACAGGGTGTGGTTCAAACAAGAGCGTCAGTGTTACGTGTCCCAATGAGAGAGAATTTTAAGCAGTCAAGATACAGTACTTTCAGTTTCAGTTTAATTTATTCTCACATGTACTGAGGTACAGCGAAAAGATTTTGTTGGGTAAAAAACGAGACAGCAGAAAGACAACACATGATTACAACCAAGTTATTCACACTGCACAGATACATGATTAGGGAATACCGTTTAGTGCAAGGTACAGCCAGTAAAATCCGATCAAACATAGTCCGAGGGTCACCAACAATGTTAACATCAGTTCCATCATCATCAATTCAGGAATGATCTCGAGTTGTGGTAGGGTGCTTCAGTTCATAAGATCATCAGAGACAGGAGTAGAATTAGGATATTCAGCCCCATTAAGTCTATCCCCCATTCAAACATGACTGATCTATCTCAACCTCTGAAACCCATTCTCCTGCATTCTCCTGACATCTCCTCTTAACATGTGACACCCATACTAATCAAGAATCTATCTATCTCTGCCTGAAATATATCAACTTTGCCTCCACAACCATGTTTGGCCAAGAATAACAGCATGGAATATAACAGGAAATCAATTGATTTACTCCCAATTCACTCACGATATATATAAGCAAGAGAGATGTATCACAGAAATCTATTATCAACACACCATACAGTAGTAATGTGTTAAGTCTGGGACGACAGATGGCACAATGGGCTAAGTGTTCGACTGGCGACCGGAAGGTAGCCGGTTCGAATCCCGCTTGGAGTGCATACTGTTGTTGTGTCCTTGGGCAAGACACTTCACCCACCTTTGCCTGTGTGTGAATGTGTGTGAGTGATTGGTGGTGGTCGGAGGGGCCGTAGGCGCAGAATGGCAGCCACGCTTCCGTCAGTCTGCCCCAGGGCAGCTGTGGCTACAGAAGTAGCTTACCACCACCGAGTGTGACTGAGGAGTGAATGAATAATGCGATGTAAAGCGCCTTGAGTATTAGAAAGGCGCTATATAAATCCCATCCATTATTATTATTATTAAGTGTTTTTATGCAGGCGTGCTTGAAACAGCACGGATTGTATCAGTAGTAGCATTGATCAGATTAACTTGTTTCGCGAACACTGATAGAGACCATGCACATTCGTAATGGACAAAGCTTTACATACTCAGTTCCGATGTTGTTGAACTGACGTCAGTTGTTGTTTCACTTGTTTGTGGTGGGGTGGAGCTCTGGGTGGATGTTTCTATTGTGCTCGTCGATGATGATGTAACTGATGTTAACGTTGTATCAGGAGGAGTAGTTGCAGTTGTAGATCCTGTTGTAGCTGAATTAAAACACAGATATTCAGCATTGAACAACATGAAATTAAATACTTATGTTCTTGGTCGTTTACAACATACAGGGATGAGTTGCACGGTGTGGTTCAAGCAAGAGTGTCAGTATTACGTGTCACAATGAGAGAGAATTCGAAATTAAAACTGGAGCAGTTGAAACATCAGTACGTATACCAGGATGAACTGTGATGGGAAAGATCAACAGGCATATTTACAGCAGAGGTCGTTGTGACAAGAATGATTCAGAAAGGAATAGTCATAACAGGAGTAGATGTTCAAGAGCAGTAGATAAAACAGGTTTAGTTGCTATAGTGTACCTGTCATTTTTGGCTCAAAAAATTGGGATTGATTCTTGTAGTCTGGCCAATTATAGCAGCAGAAACAATATCATTCTTCCGTCTCACGGACAGAGCTATGAAGCATAACTGTTTCTCCTTCCACATGTGCTGACTGGTGAGCTGAATGGTTCCACTAATTCCTGCTTTATTTCCTGACTCCAAATATCTCCCCTTATTTGAATCAGATCTTTTTGCACTCCAACTGGGACATGAAATTCCAGCAGGTCGATCTGTGTCACATTGTGCATTTGTGACTGAGAGGTCATCATATACATTGTTAATGGGCAAAGCTTTATGTACTCACTAGTTTCTGACGTTATGGATCTGACATCAGTAGTTGTTTCACTAGTTTGTGGTGGGGTGGAGCTCTGGGTGGTTGTTGTTTCTATTGTGCTCGTTGTCTCTGAAGTGAATATTGTTGTTGATGGAACTGATGTTAATGTTGTAGCAGGAGATGTAGTTGTAAATGTTGTAGCTGCATTAAAACACAGAATCGCAGCATAAAATGTAACGTGAAATTCAGGACTTATTTTTAGGTGTTTGTAATACATCTAGATTATTTGCCAGAAATTGTTATTTTCATAATTATTCATCTTTCAAATGGATCGTAAGATTCCATCAACTGATTCTGTGGTACTGTGGTCAGAAAACAATGAGAAAGACTCTGCACATTGCAAACGGACAAATCTTTCTGTACTCACTACTTTCTGATGTTGTGGAAGTGACATCAGTTGTCGTTTCATTTGTTTGTGGTGGGGTGGAGCTGTGGGTGGATGTTGTTTCTGTTGTGCTCGTCGATGATGATGGAACTGATGTTAACGTTGTATCAGGAGGAGTAGTTGCAGCAGTAGATCCTGTCGTAGCTGTATTAAAATACAGATATTCAGCATAAAACTTAACATGAAATTAATTGCTTTTGTTCTTTATCGTTTACAACATACAGGGATGAGATACAGGGTGTGGTTCAAACAAGAGTGTCAGTGTTACGTGTCCCAATGAGAGAGAATTTTAAGCAGTCAAGATACAGTACTTTCAGTTTCAGTTTAGTTTATTCTCACATGTACTGAGGTACAGCGAAAAGATTTTGTTGGGTCCAAACGAGACAGCAGAAAGACAACACATGATTACAACCAAGTTATTCACACTGCACAGGTACATGATTAGGGAATACCGTTTAGTGCAAGGTACAGCCAGTAAAATCCGATCAAACATAGTCCGAGGGTCACCAACAATGTTAACGTCAGTTCAATCATCATCAATTCAGGACTGATCTCGAGTTGTGGTAGGATGCTTCAGTTCAAAAGATCATCAGAGATAGGAGTAGAATTAGGCTATTCAGCCCATTAATTCTATCCCCTATTCAATCATGGCTGATCTACGTCTCCCTCTGAAACCCATTCTCCTGCATTCTCCTGACATCTCCTCTTAACATGTGACACCCATACTAATCAAGAATCTATCTTTCTCTGCCTGAAATATATCAACTTTGCCTCCACAACCATGTTTGGCAAAGAATATCAGCATGGAATATAACATGAAATCAATTGATTTACTCCCAATTCACTCACGATATATATAAGCAAGAGAGATGTATCACAGAAATCTATTATCAACACACCATTCAGTAGTAATGTGTTAAGTCCGGGACGACAGATGGCACAATGGGCTAAGTGTTCGACTGGCGACCGGAAGGTAGCCGGTTCGAATCCCGCTTGGAGTGCATACTGTCGTTGTGACCTTGGGCAAGACACTTCACCCACCTTTGCCTATGTGTGAATGTGTGTGAGTGATTGGTGGTGGTCGGAGGGGCCGTAGGCGCAGAATGGCAGCCACGCTTCCGTCAGTCTGCCCCAGGGCAGCTGTGGCTACAGAAGTAGCTTACCACCACCGAGTGTGACTGAGGAGTGAATGAATAATGCGATGTAAAGCGCCTTGAGTATTAGAAAGGCGCTATATAAATCCCATCCATTATTATTATTATTAAGTGTTTTTATGCAGGCGTGCTTGAAACAGCACGGATTGTATCAGTAGTAGCATTGATCAGATTAACTTGTTTCGCGAACACTGATAGAGACCATGCACATTCGTAATGGACAAAGCTTTACATACTCATCGAACTTAACATGAAATTAATTGCTTAAGTTCTTTTTCATTTACATAATACAGGGATGAGATACACGGTGTGATTCAAGCAAGAGTGTCAGTATTACGTGTCCCAATGAGAGATAATTTTTACCAGTCAAGATACAGTCAAGATAAAGGAATGGGAAGCTTTTAAAAAACAATCAAAGTCAACCATGAAAACTGCTTAAAAACAAACATACTGCTTTCAGTTTCAGTTTAGTTTATTCTCACATGTACTCAGGTACAGCAAAAAGAACTTGCCATCTCCTCTTAACCTCTGACACCCATACTAATCAAGAATCTATCTATCTCTGCCTTAAATATTTCGATTTTGCCTCCACAGCCTGTGGCAAAGAATAACAGCATGGAATATAACATGAAATAGTAAGATTAAACGAGAACTTACCAGTTCGAAGTTTGATCTTTATTTTATGTGGAGTTACGATGAGGGATTACGTGAAGAAGAACCCGTCCAGCACGCATGCAGGACATACTTCAAAGCAGCGGTGTGGAATCACAGAAAGACACAATAATTGAAATAAACATAGTAAAGAAAAGGAGAACTTAAATATCAGTTGATCTCTATAATTGAGGGTGGGAGCGGAGGGCACGTAATCCCTCATCGTAACACTTCATAAAATACAGATCATACTTCGAACTGGTAAGTTCTCGTTTAATCTTACTATTTTACTTCGGAGTCACGTGAAGATTTTAAAGCTCTGTGATTTCAAACCGTGTAACAGTTCATACTTCACTCGCTGCCAAAGTCATTCGAGGGAGGAAGTATGTTATCGTAATCAACCATGAATCTGTTTGTGAAAACAATAATGGTGTTTATTAAACAATAACAAAAACAAAAATGCTCCCCCGGGCTTAAATTATATATTTGCAGATTCTAATATTTTTTCTGCAAATGATACAGGTTCTGCCAACGGCTTGTTATAAAAAGTTTGGAACGTTTTTTCCTCAGACCACCCCGCTGTAGCCAGGATGTGGTGCATAGGCATGTCCATCCTCTTAGCCGCCGATGTGGATGCTGCCCTGGTGGAGTGAGATTTATACATGTTAGTATTTACTCCAGCAGCTTTCAGCACCTGCTTGAGCCATCTTGAAATAGTTTGGCTCATCATCCGAACATGAGGTTTCTTGTGACTGACCCATTAGGCTTCTTCTCTCCCTCGGGGATTTCTTGTTGTGTCAATGTAATTCAATAAGTGGATCATGACACATAACCGTGGTTCAGGTGGGTAAGCCCGGAATTCCATGACTGGACCTGATGTTCCTGGTCTGCTCTGTTTGACCAGCCCCTGGATGGTAAATGAGACACGGTCTGGTGTTACAACCATATTGTCCAAGCGTAGTAGATGGAGGGACTGGACTCTTTGTGCTGGGACAAGTGCCATCAGCATGACCGTCTTCAGGGTTAGTTGTTCCAGGGTGAGGGACCTGGCTGGTGACCATCCCCTAAGGTATGTCAGGACCACACTGACATCCCAGATTTGGGTGTACCTAGGTCTGGGGGGATTAGAGTTAAATATGCCTCTCATGAGCTTGATCACCAGCGGGTGGGACCCCATGACCTGTTGTCCTGGTACCTGAATAGGCTGACAGAGCACTTCTGGCTGTATTAATGGCGCTGTAGCTGAGTCCTTCATTGTGGTGAAGGCCTGCCAGGAACTCCAGTACATTGGTTATTGTAGTAGTTGAATATGTGGTTCCTGTGATCGAACAGTATCTTTCCCACTTCTTGATGTTTGACAAGTATTGTTTCCTTGTGGACATGCGGTGGGATGCTGTCATTGTGTTGATAGTGTTGTCTGACAATCCCAGGCCCAGCAGTGGTCTTTTCAAAATCTGCAACCCAGTAGTTTAATTTTATCGTGGCATGGGTGGCTTATGCCTGATACCGGGTGAGTTAATAAGTCTGGGCTACTGGGAAAAGTCATTGGGGTTTCGACGACCATGTCGAGGACCACTGGGAACCATGGCTGTGTAGGCCAGTCGGGTACTATCAAAATACCTGAAGCAGAGTCCATCTGTATTTAGCGTAGTACCCGACTGATGAGGCAGAAGGAAGGAAAAGCATAAAAGAAGAATTATCCCCAGTCCAGCGCGAATGCATCTATCGCTGCTGCCTCAGGGTCTGGTTCCCAAGCGACATACATTGGTACCTGGTGATTTAGTCTGGATGCAAACAGATCGATATCTGGCGTGCCATATTGCTTTGTAATTTTAGCAAATGCTTTGGGATTTAACATCCATTCGGTGTTATCATTGAATTTGCGTGACCTGGTGTCTGCCACTGTATTTAGCTTACCTGGTAGGTAAGTTGCTGATAGCCAAATATGTCTATCGACACACCATTGCCAGATTGTGTTGACCAAATTGTCACATGATATCGATTTTATACCGCCCATATGGTTAATATAGGCCACCACCGTGGTATTATCTATTTGTAAACGAACATGCAAGTGATGCATATTTGTTGAATATGCTTTTAAGCCATAAAATGCACCCAACATTTCCAGATAATTTATGCCCAGTGTCTGTAGTAAAGATGACTCTAGATTAGTCCATCTACCACCTGTGCTGGATATGATATTAGTTGCTCCCCAGCCTTGAGCACTGGCATCTGTTTGAATAATTAACGTTGGGTTAATGATGACGAATGGGCTGGAACTATGCCAAACGTTCCCTACCCACCACTGTAATTCTGATATTGCTTCAATGGGTAATTTCATGACTCGGTCAAAGTGACCTGCATGTCGTTTTAAACGCCTGCACTTTTGCTCTTTGTAAGTTCTGATAGTGCAGAGGTCCAAATTGTGTAGCTGGAAATGCTGCTACCATTTTTCCAATTACTCTTGTCACTTGTCGAATGGTTGGTCAATCGTTGACCATTAAATTGTCACATGTTTGTGCCAATTCTGCTGCTTTCTCTTTTGGCAATGTTACAGACATGTGGACTGAGTTAATTGTGAATCCCAGATAGTCCATGGTTGTGGATGGCGTCAACTTAGATTTATCTGGATGTAAGACAAATCCCAAGGTTTCAAACAATTGTTTGGTAGCTGACACAGCTGATTTAGCCAATTCCATGGTTTTGCCTACTATTAAGATATCATCAAGATATGCCATGACAATATGTTTCTGTTTTCTTAATATTGCCAAGGCTGGTTTTAATATCTTGGTGAATAATCTTGGGGCTGATGTTAACTCATTAGGCAACGCTTTAAACGGCCATAGTTGCCCCATCCAGGTAAATTTCAGGTATCTGCGATGATCCTTTTGAATGGGTACTGAATAGTAAGCATCTTTAAGGTTGATGCTTGCCATGAAGTATCCTTTGGAAATCAGTTATTTGGCAGTTACAAACGTTTCCATTTTGAAATGTATAAACTTAACAAACATATTTAGTGAAGTTAAGTCAATGATGATGCGACATCCACCATCTTTTTTAGTTTTAGTGAATATATTTGAGACAAATTCCAAGGGTTCATGTTTGGTTTTCTCAATGACACCCTTTGTAAGTAGCCTCACCAGTTCTGCTTGACCCTCTAGTTTTTCTTTAACTGAGAGGATAAAGACCCTCTGGGGTGTATGCTGAACTGGTGGCATGTTTTCTTGAACAAATTCTATTTTGTATCCACGAATGCTGTTGAGTATATATTTATCATTCGTGATAGACCTCCGTGCTTCCACAAACAGGTGTAATCTCCCCCCTGTTAGTATAGATCCCCCACTTTTTATATGCTGGTAGGAACCAGACCCACCTACCTCCATGGTTATGGGTGTTTTTTCTGTTTCTTCGTTGGACGATGTGTTGTCTGATGTGCTGCTGGTTGGGGGTGGTGCATTTTCTATGGGGTCCGCTCTGGGCCCTGGCCTAAAAAAGGCTTTCGGGGATGGTGTGCGGACCCCGAGCTTTCACCAGTCCCATGAGGCTGACGTCGACTGGTGAACGCGGTGGGGTACTGCCGTCTGGGTCTTGTGGGTCTGCTCGTTCCAGGGCCTGCCCTCATGAGGCCAAATGTTTTGGACTCTTCTTCCAGGTCCTTCACTTTTTTAGAGAGGTCCTTACCGAAGAGCAGGATTTGTGGCTCTGAGGCCGGTGTTTTGCACAACCCTGCAAATTTCGGGTTGAGGGCAGGCCTTATTATCTCCTTATGGAGGTTGTTGATCTCGAATTGGGTGTTGCACAGCAGAGCTAATGTATCTTGCTGGTTTGTGGTCATATCCACCCCATCCACGGAACGAGCATAAGAAGTAATGGCCGACGTCAGGAGCCTGAGAATCCGCTGTAATTTTAATTCTTGGTTGCGGATGTTTTGCCCAACGTGCCCCCAGATTTGGCTGTTGACGGCCGGCACGTTGAGCGAAGCGCAATTTTCTTGGGCCGAATACAGCTCTAGTGCCTCATTGACTACCTGCTCTTGTAGGGGTTTGAAGGACAGGTAGTCTACGCCAGTTTTGGCTCTAATGGCCGTCCTGCTCGTGGAGCTGCCATGTAGCAGTTGACCACACCCAGCAGCTCTTCCTGGTCCTGTACCCCAAGCGTACTCCCGACATCTTCGGCCAGTGACCCCTCTTCTTGACCAGCCCAGCCCTGGTCGCCAACGCTGCCCTCGGCTGAGGGGGAAGTGATGGCCAGTGCCTTGTGAGGCACTGTGGCAGGAGTGCCTGAACTCCCTTGGCGAGACTGCTCCAGCTCCCGAAGCAAGTCTCGCTGGAGCATTTGCGCCATGAGCCGCTCCATGCGGCTCAGGCGGCTGTCTCTGCCACTCACGGGCGGTGAGACGTCCTCGTCGGAGATGTCGGACATTACCGGCCGGTTTGTCTTCCGTGTAGATTTACTTCCAGCCCGCTGCTCAGGCTGCGCTAGCGGCACTGGGCTCGGCTCGGTGTCAGAAATAGCGGACCGCAGGGTGTGCGGTCCTGCCGCCTCTCGCCCCCCCACTGATGGAACGCTCCTCTGTTGGAGTTGAACGGGGGGGCGGTCTTTTTTGCTTGCCTTGTTTTGCTCATTTTTCCAGTTGTCTCGACCTGGTGAGACAAAGCAAAGCAACTTTTTCTAAATACGACCTCAGAATAAACTTACCTGACTGTCTTTTTTAAGCTGTAGTGGGAGTGCCCTGTACTCCCGTTGGTCGCTGTTGCACTGCGTGAACGCTCATGTCGCGCATGCGTGCTGGACGGGTTCTTCTTCACGTAGTCACTCACGTGACTCCGAAGTAAAATCAATTGATTTACGTCTGAATTATGAGAGATGTACCACAGATATCTATTATCAACACACCATTCAGTAGTAATGGGTTTTTATGCAGGTGTGCTTGAAACAGGATGGATTGTATCAGTGGTACAATTGATCAGATGAACTTCTTTCGCGAACACTGATAGAGACCATGCACGTTGGTATTGGACAAATTTTTACATACTTAGTTCTGATGTTGTGGAACTGACATCAGTTGTTGTTTCACTTGTTTGTGGTGGGGTGGAGCTCTGGGTGGATGTTTCTGTTGTGCTCATCGATAATGATGTAACTGATGTTAACGTTGTATCAGGAGAAGTAGTTGCAGTAGTAGATCCTGTTGTAGCTGTATTAAAACATAGATATTCAGCATAGAACAATATGAAATTAAATGCTTATGTTCTTGACCCTTTACAACATACAGGGATGGGATACCCAGTGTGATTCAAGCAAGAGTGTCAGTATTACATGTCCCAATGAGAGAGAATTTGAAATTGATGGTGGAGGAGTTGAAACATCAGTACGTACATCACGATAAATTGTGATGGGAAAGATCAACAGGCATATTTACAGCATGGTAGTTATGACAAGAATGATTGCGAACGGAATAGTCATAACAGTAGTAGATGTTCAACAGCAGTAGTTATAACAGGTTTAGTTGCTGTAGTTTACTTGTTGTTTTGGCTCACGTAATTGTGATTGATTCTTGTAGACTGAGCAATTGTAGCAGGAGAAACAATATCATTCATCCGTCTCACGGACAGAGCTGTTTCTCCTTCCACATGTGCTGACTGGCGAGCTGAGTGTTTCCACTAATTCCTGCTTTATTTCCTGATCCCAAATATCTCCCCTTATTAGAATCAGATCTCTTTGCACTCCTACTGGGACATGAAATTCCAGCAAGTCGATCTGTGGCACATTGTGCAGTTATGACTGAGAGGTCATCATATACATTGTTCATAGGCAAAGCTTTATGTACTCACTAGTTTCTGACGTTGTGGAACTGACATCAGTAGTTGTTTCACCAGTTTGTGGTGGGGTGGAGCTCTGGGTGGTTTTTGTTTCTATTGTGCTCGTTGTCTCTGAAGTGAATGGTGTTGTTGATGGAACTGATGTTAAAGTTGTAGCAGGAGATGTAGTTGTAGCTGTTGTAGCTGCATTAATACAGAGAATCGCAGCATGAAATGTAACATGAAATTTAAGGCTTATATTTAAGTGTTTGTAACACATCTAGATTATTTGCCAGAATTTGATATTTTCATAATTATTCATCTTTCAAATGGATCGTAAGATTCCATCAACTGATTCTGTGGTACTGTGATCAGAAAACAATGAGAAAGACTGCACATTGCAAACGGACAAATCTTTCTGTACTCACTAATTTCTGATGTTGTGGAACTAACTTCAGTAGTTGTAGTAGAATTAGGTAATTCGGCCCACTAAGTCTAACACCCATTCAATCATGGCTGATCTATCTCACCTTCCTAAACTCATTCTCTTGCATTCTCCTGCCTTCTCCTCAATCTCTGACACCCATACTATCAAGAATCTATCTATCTCTGCCTCAAATTTATCGACTTTGCTTCCACAACCTGTGGCAAAGAATAACAGCATGGAATATAACATGAAATCAATTGATTTACGTCTGAATCGAGAGAGATGTTTCACACAAAATCTATTATCAACACACCATTCAGTAGTAATGTTTTCAGTGTTTTTATGCAGGAGTGCTTGAAACAGGACGGATTGGATCATTGGTACAAATGATCAGATGAACTTGTTTCGCGAACACTGATAGAGACCATGCAAATTGGTAATGGACACATTTTTACATACTCAGTTCTGATGTTGTGGAACTGACATCAGTTGTTGTTTCACTTGTTTGTGGTGGGGTGGAACTCTGGGTGGATGTTTCTGTTGTGCTCGTCGATAAAGATGTAACTGATGTTAACGTTGTATCAGGAGGAGTAGTTGCAGTAGTAGATCCTGTTGTAGCTGTATTAAAACATAGATTCGCAGCATGGATTGTAACTTGATATTTGCGGCTTATTTTTAAGTGTTTGTAATGACTGTAGATTATTTTGCCAGAATTTGTTATTTTCATAATTATTCATCTTTCAATTATTCCGTCAACTGATTCTGTGCTCAGAAAAAAATGAGAAAGACTCTGCACATTGCAAATGGACAAATCTTTCTGTACTCACTACTTTCTGATGTTGTGGAAGTGACATCAGTTGTTGTTTCACTTGTTTGTGGTGGGGTGGAGCTCTGGGTGGATGTTTCTGTTGTGCTCGTCGATGATGATGGAACTGATGTTAACGTTGTATCAGGAGGAGTAGTTGCAGTAGTAGATCCTGTTGTAGCTGTATTAAAACACAGATAGTCAGCATAGAATAATCTATATTACTAAATCTCTGATCTTGACCGCTTTTGGCCGCCTTTGCTGCGATTTCCGAGAGAACGTCGGCACCTATGTCGCCACCTCGCTCAGAGCCCCCCTTCGCCATATGAGTGTGGAGGATTTTTTCCGTCGATGAAAAATTAGAGATATATAAATGTTTTTACAAAATTCCCCATTCTCTCTGCTGCCCCAGCTGGTGGCAGGGGGACGGACTATAAAACCAGGAAGTGTCGTGCCTCATTCAGTCTCTGCCAGACCAGGAAGCAAGAAGGTCACGGCTCTCTGAGCTGCGAATAACACTGAACGCACGTCAACTTTAGGTGTTCTTGAGACTCTTGAAAGGTGCCCATAAATAAAATGTATTATTATTATTATTACTGCACGGTGAGTCACCTCGATACGGCTGTAAAGTGGCTGCAACCCTTTTTAACAAGTTTGTGTTCACAAAATGAATTTTGGTTGTCGGGTGTCTGCAGCCCAATTGTTTGCCTCGCCTTTTTTTAACAAGTTTGTGTTCGCAAAATGAATTTTGGTTGTCGGGTGTCTGCAGCCCAATTGTTTGCCCGCCTTTTTAACAAGTTTGTGTTCACAAAATGAATTTTGGTTGTCGGGTGTCTCCAGCCCAATTGTTTGCCTCGCCTTTTTGACAGGTTTGTGTTCACAAGATGAATTTTGGTTGTCGGGTGTCTGCAGCCCAATTGTTTGCCTCGCCTTTTTGACATGTTTGTGTTCACAAAATGAAATTTGGTTGTCGGGTGTCTGCTGCCCAATTGTTTGCTTCGCCTTTTTGACAGGTTTGTGTTCACAAGATGAATGTTGGTTGTCGGGTGTCTGCAGCCCAATTGTTTGCCTCTCCTTTTTTATCATGTTTGTGTTCACAAAATGAATTTTGGTTGTCGGGTGTCTGCATCCCAATTGTTTGCCTTGGCTTCGGTTTTATAATCGTTGCAACAGTTGGATGCCTGCCCAAGCATCCATATGGTGCACAATGTCTATACTAGCCCTCTGGAAACCAGTACCTTCAGCACGCAACACCCATACTAGCGCAACAGACAGCCCCCCACAACGGCGAGCAGTATTGGAATTGGTGGAGAGGTGGAATAATGCGTTGGTGACCAGCCCTCCTGTGTGATGCTGGGACCCAATGGGTCCCACTTAGTCTAGTATGAAATTAAATGCTTATGTTCTTGTTCCTTTACAACACACAGGGATGAGATACACGGTGTGGTTCAAGCAAGAGTGTCAGTATTATGTGTCCCAATGAGAGAGAATTTGAAATTGAAACTGGAGGAGTAGAAACATCAGTAATTACATCAGGATAAACTGTGATGGGAAAGATCAACAGGCATATTTACAGCAGAGGTAGTTATGACAAGAATGATTGTGAAAGGAATAGTCATAACAGGTGTGGATTTTCAACAGCAGTAGTTAAAACAGGTTTAGTTGCTGTAATTTACTTGTCGTTTCGGCTCACGTAATTGTGATTGACTCTTGTAGACGGAGCAATTGTAGCAGCAGAAACAATATCATTCTTCCATCTCACGGACAGAGCTCTGAAGCATAACTGTTTCTCCTTCCACATGTGCTGACTGGCGAGCTGAATGTTTCCAATAATTCCTGCTTTATTTCCTGATTCCAAATATCTACCCTTATTGGAATCAAATCTATTTGCACTCCAACTGAGACATGAAATTCCAGCAGGACAATCTGTGTCACATTGTGCTGTTATGACTGAGAGGTCATCATATACATTGTTAATGGGCAAAGCTTTATGTACTCACTAGTTTCTGATGTTGTGGAACTGACATCAGTAGTTGTTTCACTAGTTTGTGGTGGGGTGGAGCTCTGGGTGGTTGTTGTTTCTATTGTGCTCGTTGACTCTGAAGTGAATGGTGTTGTTGATGGAACTGATGTTAAAGTTGTAGCAGGAGATGTAGTTGTAGCTGTTGTAGCTGCATTAATACAGAGAATCGCAGCATGAAATGTAACATGAAATTTACGGCTTATATTTAAGTGTTTGCAACATCTAGATTATTTGCCAGAATTTGTTATTTTCATAATTATTCATCTTTCAAATGGATCGTAAGATTCCATCAACTGATTCTGTGGTACTGTGGTCAGAAAAAATGAGAAAGACTGCACATTGCAAACGGACAAATCTTTCTGTACTCACTAATTTCTGATGTTGTGGAACTGACTTCAGTAGTTGTAGTAGAATTAGGTCATTCGGCCCACTAAGTCTAACACCCATTCAATCATGGCTGATCTATCTCACCCTCCTAAACTCATTCTCTTGCATTCTCCTGCCATCTCCTCAATCTGTGATACCCATACTAATCAAGAATCTATCTATCTCTGCCTCAAATTTGTCGACTTTGCTTCCACAACCTGTGGCAAAGAATAACAGCATGGAATATAACATGAAATCAATTGATTTACGTCTGAATCGAGAGAGATGTATCACACAAAATCTATTATCAACACACCATTCAGTAGTAATGTTTTCAGTGTTTTTATGCAGGAGTGCTTGAAACAGGACGGATTGGATCATTGGTACAAATGATCAGATGAACTTGTTTCGCGAACACTGATAGAGACCATGCAAATTGGAAATGGACACATTTTTACATACTCAGTTCTGATGTTGTGGAACTGACATCAGTTGTTGTTTCACTTGTTTGTGGTGGGGTGGAACTCTGGGTGGATGTTTCTGTTGTGCTCGTCGATAAAGATGTAACTGATGTTAACATTGTATCAGGAGGAGTAGTTGCAGTAGTAGATCCTGTTGTAGCTGTATTAAAACATAGATTTGCAGCATGGATTGTAACTTGATATTTGCGGCTTATTTTTAAGTGTTTGTAATGACTGTAGATTATTTTGCCAGAATTTGTTATTTACATAATTATTCATCTTTCAATTATTCCGTCAACTGATTCTGTGCTCAGAAAAAAATGAGAAAGACTCTGCACATTGCAAATGGACAAATCTTTCTGTACTCACTACTTTCTGATGTTGTGGAAGTGACATCAGTTGTTGTTTCACTTGTTTGTGGTGGGGTGGAGCTCTGGGTGGATGTTTCTGTTGTGCTCGTCGATGATGATGGAACTGATGTTAACGTTGTATCAGGAGGAGTAGTTGCAGTAGTAGATCCTGTTGTAGCTGTATTAAAACACAGATAGTCAGCATAGAACAATCTATATTACTAAATCTCTGATCTTGACCGCTTTTGGCCGCCTTTGCTGTGATTTCCGAGAGAACGTCGGCACCTATGTCGCCACCTCGCTCAGAGCCCCCCTTCGCCATATGAGTGTGGAGGATTTTTTCCGTCGATGAAAAATAAGGCTCTGCAGGAACGGAAGGGACGTCACGACCGCGGTGCCACAGGTGCTGTCGCCGAGGGAGGACGGACGGAGCCGCGGCTCGAGAGACTAACAGAGACTAACAGAGGTAAAGAGGTTTGCCACGCACTGCAAGGGAGCAGTGGACCAGACAGGAAGAGCGGACGGAATTACCACTAGACAGCCAAACCAGTAGGTAATTTACGGCTGGGGTGAGTACTTTCCCATTTATAGGAGGTAGGATTATATAAATAAGGGGTGTATCAATACAGTAGGGGATTCTTAAATAGGACCAGTTAATTACTTATATAAGATGGGCGGTCAGGAGATGTGCCAATACTGCGAGATGTGGGAATTTGTCGACACCATTGATGTAGAAGATCCCTACAGCTGCAGTAAGTGTTTGAGGCTAGAGGAACTCCAGCTCCGCATTGATGAGCTGGAGACCCAACTTCATACGCTGCGGTACATCAGGGAGGGGGAGTATTACCTGGATGTTTTGTGCCAGGGGATGGTCACACCGACCAGTTTAACTAATTCAGTAGGCAGTGAGCAAGGAAAGGAAGGTGTGGCCATAAGCGAGGCAGGTAGGGGGAACCAGGAGGAGATGCGGCAGGAGCCACAGCCCTTGTCCCTGACGAGCATGACCGAGGCTCTTACTCAATGTAAGGACGGGATCAGGGGCTGTGGGAGGGATGAGCAACCTGGCTGCAGCACCGTGGATCAGGAGGCCATTCAAGAGGGGGGAGTTAGAAGAAAGGCCGTAGTGATAGGGGATAGTATTATTCGGGGGGTAGATAGGGTTCTCTGCGGCCAGCAGAACATGTCCCGAAGGCTGTGTTGCCTACCCGGTGCTAGGGTTAAGGACATCTCTGCGATGCTGGAGAGAAATTTGCAGAGGGAGGGGGAGGATCCAGTGGTCGTGGTCCATGTGGGGACCAATGACATAGGAAGGACAAGGAAGGAGGATCTGCTGAAGGAGTTTGAGCAATTAGGGAATAAATTAAAAAGCAGAACCTCGAGGGTACTGATCTCCGGATTGCTACCTGAGCCACGGGCCAAATCGGCGAGGGTACGTAAAATTAAAAAGCTGAATGCGTGGCTCAAAGACTGGTGTGGGAATAATGGGTTTGGTTTCTTGGGCCACTGGCACCAGTACTGGGACAGGGGGGATCTGTTCTGTAAGGACGGACTTCACCTGAACGGTGCTGGGACTGGGGTCCTGGCAAATCATATAACTAGGGCAGTAGAGAGGTCTTTAAACTAAGTAGCGGGGGGGAGGTATCAAGGGGGGTAATAACGGCAGGGGTAGAGGAAATAGAGCAGGGTATCAGTGGGGAAGCGGAAAGTCAAAATGTGACAGGAGACAGAATGTGTGAAGATAAAGCTCTAGATGTAAAAGGGGCAAAAACAGAAAGGAAGGGTAGTAAAAATCATCTGAAAATGCTTTATCTAAATGCACGGAGTATTCGTAATAAGATAAATGAATTAACGGTGCAATTAAGTATATATAGTTATGATATCGTGGCCATTACGGAGACATGGCTGCAAGGGGATCAGGACTGGGAGTTAAATATAGAGGGGTACTCGACAATTAGGAAAGATAGACAGGAAAGAAAGGGAGGAGGGGTGGCCCTTTTAATAAGGGAGGGAATAACGGCAATAGAGAGGAAGGATATTGCGTTGAAGGATCAGGATAGCTTGGGTACAGATAGAGAATAACAAGGGGAAAAAAACACTAGTGGGTGTAATTTATAGACCTCCAAACAGCTGTGACGCTGTTAGTCAGAACATAAATCTGCAAATAGTTGACGCATGTAAAAAGGGAACTGCTGTAATCATGGGGGACTTCAATTTTCATATTAATTGGGCAAACCAAACTGGGCAGGGTAGACTAGAGGAAGAGTTTATAGAATGTATTAGAGACGGGTTCCTAGAACAGTATGTCACAGAACCAACAAGGGGGGAGGCAATCTTGGATCTGGTCCTGTGTAATGAAGCAGGATTAATTAAAAATGTCATAGTTAGGGACTCGTTGGGAACAAGTGACCACAATATGGTCGAATTCCATATTCAAATAGAAGGGGAGCAGGTTGAAACTCAGGCTAGGGTGCTTAGTCTAAATAAGGGGGATTATAAAGGTATGAGGACTGAGCTGATCAAAGTTGACTGGGATAGCAGACTCAAGAATAAGACGGTACATGAGCAGTGGTGTACGTTTAAGGGTCTACTGTATAACCTTCAAGAAAAATTTATTCCTATGAAGAAAAAAAGGGGTAAGGGTAAGAACAGTCAGCCATGGCTCAGTAAAACTATAAAGGATAGTATTCGGCTGAAGGCAAGGGCATATAAGGTAGCCAGAGATAGTGGGAGGGTAGAGGATTGGGAAGCATTTAAAGGTCAGCAAAAAATAACTAAGAGATTAATTAAGACGGGGAAAATAGACTATGAAAGGAATTTAGCGAACAACATAAAAATTAATAGTAAGAGTTTTTATAGCTATATAAAAAGAAAAAGGGTGGCTAAGGTGAACATTGGTCCATTGGAGGGTGAGACTGGAGAGTTGTTGGTGGGGAACATGGAAATGGCAAAGGCATTAAACGAGTATTTTGTATCAGTCTTCACCATAGAAGACACAAAAAATATTCCAACGCTGGATAAACAGGGGGCGGTAGGAATGGAGGAGCTAAATACTATTAAGATCACCAAGGAGGTGGTATTAGGGAAATTAATGAGACTGAAGGAGGATAAATCCCCTGGGCCTGATGGATTACATCCAAGGGTCTTGAGGGAGATAGCGGTGGGGATTGTGGATGCATTGGTGATAATTTTCCAAAACTCCCTGGAGGCAGGAACGGTCCCAGTGGATTGGAAAATGGCCAATGTAACACCTATATTTAAAAAAGGAAGTAAACAGAAGGCGGGTAACTATAGACCGGTTAGTCTAACATCGGTGGTGGGTAAAATGTTAGAGACAATTATTAAAGAAACACTAACGGGGCACTTGGATAAACATGACTTCATCGGACAGAACCAGCATGGTTTTGTGGAGGGGAAGTCCTGTTTAACGAATCTGCTCGAATTCTTTGAGGAAGTAACAACCTGGGTGGATAAAGGGGAACCGGTGGATGTGGTATACTTGGACTTCCAAAAGGCTTTTGACAAGGTGCCACATAAGAGACTATTGCTAAAAATAAAAAATTATGGGATCGGGGGTAATATATTAGCATGGGTAGAGGATTGGCTAACAAATAGGAAGCAGAGAGTGGGGATAAATGGTTCATACTCGGGATGGCAACCGGTAACTAGCGGGGTTCCACAAGGGTCGGTGCTGGGACCTCAGTTGTTCACAATTTATATAAATGATTTGGAGGAGGGAACCAAGTGTAATATATCAAAATTTGCGGACGATACAAAAATGGGAGGAAAAGTAGGGGATGAGGAGGATAGGAAGAGTCTGCAAAAGGATATAGATAAGCTAGGTGAGTGGGCAACAACTTGGCAGATGAAATTTAATACTAATAAATGTGAAGTCATTCACTTTGGGAAAAAAAATGATAGGGCAAGTTATTTTCTAAATGAGGAGGAGCTGCGTTGTAATGCAACGCAAAGGGATCTAGGGGTATTAGTACATGAATCACTAAAAGTTAGTATGCAGGTGCAGCAAGCAATCAGGAAGGCCAATGGAGTTTTGGCCTTTATTGCTAGGGGGATTGAGTATAAAAACACGGAGGTCTTGCTGCAGCTGTACACAGTATTAGTGAGACCACATTTGGAATACTGTGTACAGTTCTGGGGTCCATACTTAAGAAAGGATGTACTAGCCCTGGAGGCAGTGCAGCGAAGGTTTACAAGATTAATTCCTGCAATGAGGGGATTGACATATGAGGAAAGGTTAAGTAGGCTGGAACTCTACTCTTTGGAGTTTAGAAGAATGAGAGGCGATCTCATTGAAACATATAAGATCGTGAGGGGCCTTGATCGGGTGGATGCACCGAGGATGTTCCCAATGATCGGGGAAACTAGAACTAGGGGACATAGTTGCAGAATAAGGGGGGGCTCTTTTAAAACTGAGATGAGGAAGAACTTCTTCACCCAGAGGGTGGTTAATTTATGGAATT
Source organism: Amblyraja radiata (assembly GCF_010909765.2). Taxonomy (NCBI): domain Eukaryota; kingdom Metazoa; phylum Chordata; class Chondrichthyes; order Rajiformes; family Rajidae; genus Amblyraja; species Amblyraja radiata. Next base: position 54,671,013 of record NC_045968.1, read on the forward strand.
CACTGCCCCAGGGAGCAGTGGAAGCAGAAACTTTAAATATATTTAAGACTAAAATAGATGGTTTTTTAGCTGCCAAGGGGATAAGGGGCTACGGGGAGAGGGCAGGGATATGGACCTAGGTATGGTTAGTATAGTAAGACCTGAGTGATCTCCTGGACAAGTGTCGATCGCCTGGATTGGGGTCGGAGAGGAATTTCCCGGATTTTTTTCCCGAATTGGACCTGGGTTTTTATCCGGTTTTTTGCCTCCCCCAGGAGATCACGAGGTTCTTGGGGTGGAGAGGGGTGATAGCGGTATAAAGGGGAGGGTAGTGTCTTGTGTTCTGTGTCTTGTGTCTACCGTTTGTGGGTAAGTGTGTCTGTTTAGTGTTCAGCCATGAGCGAATGGCGGTGCGGGCTCGACGGACCTGGTGGTCTACTCTCGCACCTACTTTCTATGTTTCTATGTTTCTATATATTAATGTTTTTACAAAATTCCCCATTCTCTCTGCTGCCCCAGCTGGTGGCAGGGGGACGGACTATAAAACCAGGAAGTGTCGTGCCTCATTCAGTCTCTGCCAGACCAGGAAGCAAGAAGGTCACGGCTCTCTGAGCTGCGAATAACACTGAACGCACGTCTACTTTAGGTGTTCTTGAGACTCTTGAAAGGTGCCCATAAATAAAATGTATTATTATTATTATTACTGCACGGTGAGTCACCTCGATACGGCTGTAAAGTGGCTGCAACCCTTTTAACAAGTTTGTGTTCACAAAATGAATTTTGGTTGTCGGGTGTCTGCAGCCCAATTGTTTGCCTCGCCTTTTTTAACAAGTTTGTGTTCGCAAAATGAATTTTGGTTGTCGGGTGTCTGCAGCCCAATTGTTTGCCCGCCTTTTTAACAAGTTTGTGTTCACAAAATGAATTTTGGTTGTCGGGTGTCTGCAGCCCAATTGTTTGCCTCGCCTTTTTGACAGGTTTGTGTTCACAAGATGAATTTTGGTTGTCGGGTGTCTGCAGCCCAATTGTTTGCCTCGCCTTTTTGACATGTTTGTGTTCACAAAATGAAATTTGGTTGTCGGGTGTCTGCTGCCCAATTGTTTGCTTCGCCTTTTTGACAGGTTTGTGTTCACAAGATGAATGTTGGTTGTCGGGTGTCTGCAGCCCAATTGTTTGCCTCTCCTTTTTTATCATGTTTGTGTTCACAAAATGAATTTTGGTTGTCGGGTGTCTGCATCCCAATTGTTTGCCTTGGCTTCGGTTTTATAATCGTTGCAACAGTTGGATGCCTGCCCAAGCATCCATATGGTGCACAATGTCTATACTAGCCCTCTGGAAACCAGTACCTTCAGCACGCAACACCCATACTAGCGCAACAGACAGCCCCCCACAACGGCGAGCAGTATTGGAATTGGTGGAGAGGTGGAATAATGCGTTGGTGACCAGCCCTCCTGTGTGATGCTGGGACCCAATGGGTCCCACTTAGTCTAGTATGAAATTAAATGCTTATGTTCTTGTTCCTTTACAACACACAGGGATGAGATACACGGTGTGGTTCAAGCAAGAGTGTCAGTATTATGTGTCCCAATGAGAGAGAATTTGAAATTGAAACTGGAGGAGTAGAAACATCAGTAATTACATCAGGATAAACTGTGATGGGAAAGATCAACAGGCATATTTACAGCAGAGGTAGTTATGACAAGAATGATTGTGAAAGGAATAGTCATAACAGGTGTGGATTTTCAACAGCAGTAGTTAAAACAGGTTTAGTTGCTGTAATTTACTTGTCGTTTCGGCTCACGTAATTGTGATTGACTCTTGTAGACGGAGCAATTGTAGCAGCAGAAACAATATCATTCTTCCATCTCACGGACAGAGCTCTGAAGCATAACTGTTTCTCCTTCCACATGTGCTGACTGGCGAGCTGAATGTTTCCAATAATTCCTGCTTTATTTCCTGATTCCAAATATCTACCCTTATTGGAATCAAATCTATTTGCACTCCAACTGAGACATGAAATTCCAGCAGGACAATCTGTGTCACATTGTACTGTTATGACTGAGAGGTCATCATATACATTGTTAATGGGCAAAGCTTTATGTACTCACTAGTTTCTGATGTTGTGGAACTGACATCAGTAGTTGTTTCACTAGTTTGTGGTGGGGTGGAGCTCTGGGTGGTTGTTGTTTCTATTGTGCTCGTTGACTCTGAAGTGAATGGTGTTGTTGATGGAACTGATGTTAAAGTTGTAGCAGGAGTTGTAGTTGTAGCTGTTGTAGCTGCATTAATACAGAGAATCGCAGCATGAAATGTAACATGAAATTTACGGCTTATATTTAAGTGTTTGCAACACATCTAGATTATTTGCCAGAATTTGTTATTTTCATAATTATTCATCTTTCAAATGGATCGTAAGATTCCATCAACTGATTCTGTGGTACTGTGGTACTGTGGTCAGAAAAAATGAGAAAGACTGCACATTGCAAACGGACAAATCTTTCTGTACTCACTAATTTCTGATGTTGTGGAACTGACTTCAGTAGTTGTAGTAGAATTAGGTCATTCGGCCCACTAAGTCTAACACCCATTCAATCATGGCTGATCTATCTCACCCTCCTAAACTTATTCTCTTACATTATCCTGCCATCTCCTCAATCTCTGACACCCATACTATCAAGAATCTATCTATCTCTGCCTCAAATTTATCGACTTTGCTTCCACAACCTGTGGCAAAGAATAACAGCATGGAATATAACATGAAATCAATTGATTTACGTCTGAATCGAGAGAGATGTTTCACACAAAATCTATTATCAACACACCATTCAGTAGTAATGTTTTCAGTGTTTTTATGCAGGAGTGCTTGAAACAGGACGGATTGGATCATTGGTACAAATGATCAGATGAACTTGTTTCGCGAACACTGATAGAGACTATGCAAATTGGTAATGGACACATTTTTACATACTCAGTTCTGATGTTGTGGAACTGACATCAGTTGTTGTTTCACTTGTTTGTGGTGGGGTGGAACTCTGGGTGGATGTTTCTGTTGTGCTCATCGATAAAGATGTAACTGATGTTAACATTGTATCAGGAGGAGTAGTTGCAGTAGTAGATCCTGTTGTAGCTGTATTAAAACACAGATTCCCAGCATGGATTGTAACTTGATATTTGCGGCTTATTTTTAAGTGTTTGTAATGACTGTAGTTAATTTGCCAGAATTTGTTATTTTCATAATTATTCATCTTTCAATGATTCCGTCAACTGATTCTGTGCTCAGAAAAAAATGAGAAAGACTCTGCACATTGCAAATGGACAAAGCTTTCTGTACTCACTACTTTCTGATGTTGTGGAAGTGACATCAGTTGTTGTTTCACTTGTTTGTGGTGGGGTGGAGCTCTGGGTGGATGTTTCTGTTGTGCTCGTCGATGATGATGGAACTGATGTTAACGTTGTATCAGGAGGAGTAGTTGAAATAGTAGATCCTGTTGTAGCTGTATTAAAACACAGATAGTCAGCATAGAACAATCTATATTACTAAATCTCTGATCTTGACCGCTTTTGGCCGACTTTGCTGCGATTTCCGAGAGAACGCCGGCACCTACGGCCGTCATTTTTTGCCACCTCGCTCAGAGCCCCCCTTCGCCATATGAGTGTGGAGGATTTTTTCCGTAGATGAAAAATTAGAGATATATTAATGTTTTTACAAAATTCCCCATTCTCTCTGCTGCCCCAGCTGGTGGCCGGGGGACGGACTATAAAACCAGGAAGTGTCGTGCCTCATTCAGTCTCTGCCAGACCCAGAAGCAAGAAGGTCACGGCTCTCTGAGCTGCGAATAACACTGAACGCACGTCTACTTTAGGTGTCCTTGAGACTCTTGAAAAGCGCCCATAAATAAAATGTATTATTATTATTATTACTCCACGGTGATTCACCTCGATGTGGCTGTAAAGTGGCTGCAGCCCTTTTTAACAAGTTTGTGTTCACAAAATGAATTATGGTTGTCGGGTGTCTGCAGCCCAATTGTTTGCCTCGCCTTTTTTCAACAAGTTTGTGTTCACAAAATGAATTTTGGTTGTCGGGTGTCTGCAGCCCAATTGTTTGCCTCACCTTTTTGACAGGTTTGTGTTCACAAGATGAATTTTGGTTGTCGTGTGTCTGCAGCCCAATTGTTTGCCTCGCCTTTTTGACATGCTTGTGTTCACAAAATGAATTTTTGTTGTCGGGTGTCTGCAGCCCAATTGTTTGCTTCGCCTTTTTGACAGGTTTGTGTTCGCAAGATGAATTTTGGTTGTCGGGTGTCTGCAGCCCAATTGTTTGCCTTGGCTTGGCTTTTTAAATCGTTGCAACAGTTGGATGCCTGCCCAAGCATCCATATGGCGCACAATGTCTATACTAGCCCTCTGGAAACCAGTACCTTCAGCACGCAACACCCATACTAGCGCAACAGACAGCCCCCCAATACGGCGAGCAGTATTGGAATTGGTGGAGAGGTGGAATAATGCGTTGGTGACCAGCCCTCCCGTGTGATGCTGGGACCCAATGGGTCCCACTTAGTCTAGTATGAAATTAAATGCTTATGTTCTTGTTCCTTTACAACATACAGGGATGAGATACACGGTGTGGTTCAAGCAAGAGTGTCAGTATTATGTGTCCCAATGAGAGAGAATTTGAAATTGAAACTGGAGGAGTAGAAACATCAGTAATTACATCAGGATAAACTGTGATGGGAAAGATCAACAGGCATATTTACAGCAGAGGTAGTTATGACAAGAATGATTGAGAAAGGAATAGTCATAACAGGTGTGGATTTTCAACAGCAGTAGTTAAAACAGGTTTAGTTGCTGTAATTTACTTGTCGTTTCGGCTCACGTAATTGTGATTGACTCTTGTAGACGGAGCAATTGTAGCAGCAGAAACAATATCATTCTTCCATCTCACGGACAGAGCTCTGAAGCATAACTGTTTCTCCTTCCACATGTGCTGACTGGCGAGCTGAATGTTTCCAATAATTCCTGCTTTATTTCCTGATTCCAAATATCTACCCTTATTGGAAACAAATCTATATGCACTCCAACTGGGACATGAAATTCCAGCAGATCAATCTGTGTCACATTGTGCTGTTATGACTGAGAGGTCATCATATACATTGTTAATGGGCAAAGCTTTATGTACTCACTAGTTTCTGACGTTGTGGAACTGACATCAGTAGTTGTTTCACTAGTTTGTGGTGGGGTGGAGCTCTGGGTGGTTGTTGTTTCTATTGTGCTCGTTGTCTTTGAAGTGAATGGTGTTGTTGATGGAACTGATGTTAAAGTTGTAGCAGGAGATGTAGTTGTAGCTGTTGTAGCTGCATTAATACAGAGAATCGCAGCATGAAATGTAACATGAAATTTACAGCTTATATTTAAGTGTTTGTAACACATCTAGATTATTTGCCAGAATTTGGTATTTTCATAATTATTCATCTTTCAAATGGATGGTAAGATTCCATCAACTGATTCTGTGGTACTGTGGTCAGAAAACAATGAGAAAGACTGCACATTGCAAACGGACAAATCTTTCTGTACTCACTACTTTCTGATGTTGTGGAACTGACTTCAGTAGTTGTTTCACTAGTTTGTGGTGGGGTGGAGCTCTGGGTGGTTATTGTTTCTGCTGTGCTCGTTGTCTCCGATTTGAATGGTGTTGTAGTTGTTGATGGAACTGGAGATGTAATAGGAGTAGTTGTAGCAGGAGAAGTAGTTGTAGCTGTTGTAGCTGCATTAAAACACAGAATTGCAGCATGGAATGTAATTGCAAATGAGACAGCAGAAAGATAACATATGATTACAACCAAGCCATTCACACTGCACAGATGCATGATTAGGGAATACCGTTTAGTGAAAGGTACAGCCAGTAAAATCCAATCAAAGATAGTCCGAGGGTCACCAATGCGGTAAATCGTAGTTCAGGACTGATCTCGACTTGTGGTAGGATGCTTCAGTTCAAAAGATCATCAGAGATAGTAGTGGAATTAGGTCATTCGGCCCACTAAGTCTAACACCCATTCAATCATGGCTGATCTATCTCACCCTCCTAAACTCATTCTCTTGAAATTCTCCTGCCATCTCCTCAATCTGTGACACCCATACTAATCAAGAATCTATCTATCTCTGCCTCAAATTTATCGACTTTGCTTCCACAACCTGTGGCAAAGAATAACAGCATGGAATATAACATGAAATCAATTGATTTACGTCTGCATCGAGAGAGATGTATCACACAAAATCTATTATCAACACACCATTCAGTAGTAATGTTTTCAGTGTTTTTATGCAGGAGTGCTTGAAACAGGACGGATTGGATCATTGGTACAAATGATCAGATGAACTTGTTTCGCGAACACTGATAGAGGCCATGCAAATTGGTAATGGACACATTTTTACATACTCAGTTCTGATGTTGTGGAACTGACATCAGTTGTTGTTTCACTTGTTTGTGGTGGGGTGGAACTCTGGGTGGATGTTTCTGTTGTGCTCGTCGATAAAGATGTAACTGATGTTAACGTTGTATCAGGAGGAGTAGTTGCAGTAGTAGATCCTGTTGTAGCTGTATTAAAACACAGATTCGCAGCATGGATTGTAACTTGATATTTGCGGCTTATTTTTAAGTGTTTGTAATGACTGTAGATTATTTGCCAGAATTTGTTATTTTCATAATTATTCATCTTTCAATGATTCCGTCAACTGATTCTGTGCTCAGAAAAAAATGAGAAAGACTCTGCACATTGCAAACGGACAAATCTTTCTGTACTCACTACTTTCTGATGTTGTGGAAGTGACATCAGTTGTTGTTTCACTTGTTTGTGGTGGGGTGGAGCTCTGGGTGGATGTTTCTGTTGTGCTCGTCGATGATGATGGAACTGATGTTAACGTTGTATCAGGAGGAGTAGTTGCAGTAGTAGACCCTGTTGTAGCTGTATTGAAACACAGATAGTCAGCATAGAACAATCTATATTACTAAATCTCTGATCTTGACCGCTTTTGGCCGACTTTGCTGCGATTTCCGAGAGAACGCCGGCACCTACGGCCGTCATTTTTGGCCACCTCGCTCAGAGCCCCCCTTCCCCATATGAGTGTGGAGGATTTTTTCCGTCGATGAAAAATTAGAGATATATTATTGTTTTTACAAAATTCCCCATTCTCTCTGCTGCCCCAGCTGGTGGCAGGGGGACGGATTATAAAACCAGGAAGTGTCGTGCCTCATTCAGTCTCTGCCAGACCAGGAAGCAAGAAGGGCACGGCTCTCTGACCTGCGAATAACACTGAATGCACGTCTACTTTAGGTGTCCTTGAGACTCTTGAAAGGCGCCCATAAATAAAATGTATTATTATTATTATTACTCCACGGTGAGTCACCTCGATGCGGCTGTAAAGTGGCTGCAGCCCTTTTTAACAAGTTTGTGTTCACAAAATGAATTTTGGTTGTCGGGTGTCTGCAGCCCAATTGTTTGCCCGCCTTTTTAACAAGTTTGTGTTCACAAAATGAATTTTGGTTGTCGGGTGTCTGCAGCTCAATTGTTTGCCTCGCCTCTTTGACAGGTTTGTGTTCACAAGATGAATTTTGGTTGTCGGTTGTCTGCAGCCCAATTGTTTGCCTCGCCTTTTTGACATGTTTGTGTTCACAAAATGAATTTTGGTTGTCGGGTGGCTGCAGCCCAATTGTTTGCCTCGCCTTTTTGACAGGTTTGTGTTTGCAAGATGAATTTTGGTTGTCGGGTGTCTGCAGCCCAATTGTTTGCCTCTCCTTTTTTATCAAGTTTGTGTTCACAAAATGAATTTTGGTTGTCGGGTGTCTGCATCCCATTTGTTTGCCTTGGGTTGGCTTTTAAAATCGTTGCTACAGTTGGATGCCTGCCCAAGCATCCATACGGCGCACAATGTCTACTAGCCCTCTGGAAACCAGTACATTCAGCACGCAACACCCATACTAGCGCAACAGACAGCCCCCCACAATGGCGAGCAGTATTGGAATTGGTGGAGAGGTGGAATATGCGTTGGTGACCAGCCCTCCCGTGTGATGCTGGGACCCAATGGGTCCCACTTAGTCTAGTATGAAATTAAATGCTTATGTTCTTGTTCCTTTACAACATACAGGGATGAGATACACGGTGTGGTTCAAGCAAGAGTGTCAGTATTACGTGTCCCAATGAGAGAGAATTTGAAATTGAAACTGGAGGAGTAGAAACATCAGTAAGTACATCAGGATAAACTGTGATGGGAAAGATCAACAGGCATATTTACAGCAGAGGTAGTTATGACAAGAATGATTGAGAAAGGAATAGTCATAACAGGTGTGGATTTTCAACAGCAGTAGTTAAAACAGGTTTAGTTGCTGTAGTTTACTTGTCGTTTCGGCTCACGTAATTGTGATTGACTCTTGTAGACGGAGCAATTGTAGCAGCAGAAACAATATCATTCTTCCATCTCACGGACAGAGCTCTGAAGCATAACTGTTTCTCCTTCCACATGTGCTGACTGGCGAGCTGAATGTTTCCAATAATTCCTGCTTTATTTACTGATTCCAAATATCTACCCTTATTAGAATCAAATCTATTTGCACTCCAACTGGGACATGAAATTCCAGCAAGTCAATCTGTGTTACATTGTGCTGTTATGACTGAGAGGTCATCATATACATTGTTAATGGGCAGAGTTTTATGTACTCACTAGTTTCTGACGTTGTGGAACTGACATCAGTAGTTGGTTCACTAGTTTGTGGTGGGGTGGAGCTCTGGGTGGTTGTTGTTTCTATTGTGCTCGTTGTCTCTGAAGTGAATGGTGTTGTTGATGGAACTGATGTTAAAGTTGTAGCAGGAGATGTAGTTGTAGCTGTTGTAGCTGCATTAATACAGAGAATCGCAGCATGAAATGTAACATGAAATTTACACCTTATATTTAAGTATTTGTAACACATCTAGATTATTTGCCAGAATTTGTTATTTTCATAATTATTCATCTTTCAAATGGATCGTAAGATTCCATCAACTGATTCTGTGGTACCGTGGTCAGAAAACAATGAGAAAGACTGCACATTGCAAACGAACGAATCTTTCTGTACTCACTACTTTCTGATGTTGTGGAACTGACTTCAGTAGTTGTTTCACTAGTTTGTGGTGGGGTGGAGCTCTGGGTGGTTGTTGTTTCTATTGTGCTCGTTGTCTCTGAAGTGAATGGTGTTGTTGATGGAACTGATGTTAAAGTTGTAGCAGGAGATGTAGTTGTAGCTGTTGTAGCTGCATTAATACAGAGAATCGCAGCATGAAATGTAACATGAAATTTACACCTTATATTTAAGTATTTGTAACACATCTAGATTATTTGCCAGAATTTGTTATTTTCATAATTATTCATCTTTCAAATGGATCGTAAGATTCCATCAACTGATTCTGTGGTACCGTGGTCAGAAAACAATGAGAAAGACTGCACATTGCAAACGAACGAATCTTTCTGTACTCACTACTTTCTGATGTTGTGGAACTGACTTCAGTAGTTGTTTCACTAGTTTGTGGTGGGGTGGAGCTCTGGGTGGTTGTTGTTTCTGCTGTGCTCGTTGTCTCTGATGTGAATGGTGTTGTAGTTGTTGATAGAACTGGAGATGTAGCAGGAGTTGTAGTTGTAGCAGGAGATGTAGTTGTAGCTGTTGTAGCTGCATTAAAACACAGAATTGCAGCATGGAATGTAATTGCAAATGAGACAGCAGAAAGATAACATATGATTACAACCAAGCCATTCACACTGCACAGATGCATGATTAGGGAATACCGTTTAGTGAAAGGTACAGCCAGTAAAATCCAAACAAAGATAGTCCGAGGGTCACCAATGCGGTAAATCGTAGTTCAGGACTGATCTCGACTTGTGGTAGGATGCTTCAGTTCAAAAGATCATCAGAGATAGTAGTAGAATTAGGTCATTCGGCCCACTAAGTCTAACACCCATTCAATCATGGCTGATCTATCTCACCCTCCTAAACTCATTCTCTTGCATTCTCCTGCCATCTCCTCAATCTGTGATACCCATACTAATCAAGAATCTATCTATCTCTGCCTCAAATTTGTCGACTTTGCTTCCACAACCTGTGGCAAAGAATAACAGCATGGAATATAACATGAAATCAATTGATTTACGTCTGAATCGAGAGAGATGTATCACACAAAATCTATTATCAACACACCATTCAGTAGTAATGTTTTCAGTGTTTTTATGCAGGAGTGCTTGAAACAGGACGGATTGGATCATTGGTACAAATGATCAGATGAACTTGTTTCGCGAACACTGATAGAGACCATGCAAATTGGTAATGGACACATTTTTACATACTCAGTTCTGATGTTGTGGAACTGACATCAGTTGTTGTTTCACTTGTTTGTGGTGGGGTGGAACTCTGGGTGGATGTTTCTGTTGTGCTTGTCGATAAAGATGTAACTGATGTTACCGTTGTATCAGGAGGAGTAGTTGCAGTAGTAGATCCTGTTGTAGCTGTATTAAAACACAGATTCGCAGCATGGATTGTAACTTGATATTTGCGGCTAATTTTTAAGTGTTTGTTATGACTGTAGATTATTTACCAGAATTTGTTATTTTGATAATTATTCATCTTTCAATGATTCCGTCAACTGATTCTGTGCTCAGAAAAAAATGAGAAAGACTCTGCACATTGCAAACGGACAAATCTTTCTGTACTCACTACTTTCTGATGTTGTGGAAGTGACATCAGTTGTTGTTTCACTTGTTTGCGGTGGGGTGGATCTCTGGGTGGATGTTTCTGTTGTGCTCGTCGATGCTGATGGAACTGATGTTAACGTTGTATCAGGAGGAGTAGTTGCAGTAGTAGATCCTGTTGTAGCTGTATTAAAACACAGATAGTCAGCATAGAACAATCTATATTACTAAATCTCTGATCTTGACCGCTTTTGGCTGACTTTGCGGCGATTTCCGAGAGAACGTAGGCACCTATGGCCATCATTTTTGGCCACCTCGCTCAGAGCCCCCCTTCGCCATATGAGTGTGGAGGATTTTTTCCGTAGATGAAAAATTAGAGATATATTAATGTTTTTACAAAATTCCCCATTCTCTCTGCTGCCCCAGCTGGTGGCAGGGGGATGGATTATAAAACCAGGAAGTGTCGTGCCTCATTCATTCTCTACCAGACCAGGAAGCAAGAAGGTCACGGCTCTCTGAGCTGCGAATAACACTGAACGCAGGTCTACTTTAGATGTCCTTGAGACTCTTGAAAGGCGCCCATAAATAAAATGTATTATTATTATTATTACTCCACGGTGAGTCACCTCGATGCGGCTGTAAAGTGGCTGCAGCCCTTTTTAACAAGTTTGAGTTCACAAAATGAATTTTGGTTGTCGGGTGTCTGCAGCCCAATTGTTTGCCTCGCCTTTTTTTAACAAGTTTGTGTTCACAAAATAAATTATGGTTGTCGGGTGTCTGCAGCCCAATTGTTTGCCTCGCCTTTTTTTAACAAGTTTGTGTTCACAAAATGAATTTTGGTTGTCGGGTGTCTGCAGCCCAATTGTTTGCCCGCCTTTTTTTAACAAGTTTTTGTTCACAAAATGAATTTTGGTTGTCGGGTGTCTGCAGCCCAATTGTATGCCCGCCTTTTTTAACAAGTTTGTGTTCACAAAATGAATTTTGGTTGTTGGGTGTCTGCAGCCCAATTGTTTGCCTCGCCTTTTTGACAGGTTTGTGTTCACAAGATGAATTTTGGTTGTCGGGTGTCTGCAGCCCAATTGTTTGCCTCTTCTTTTTTATCAAGTTTGTGTTCACAAAATGAATTTTGGTTGTCGGGTGTCTGCAGCCCAATTGTTTGCCTCGCCTTTTTGACAGGTTTGTGTTCACAAAATGAATTTTGGTTGTCGGGTGTCTGCATCCCAATTGTTTGCCTTGGCTTGGCTTTTAAAATCGTTGCAACAGTTGGATGCCTGCCCAAGCATCCAAACGGCGCACAATGTCTATACTAGCCCTCTGGAAACCAGTACCTTCAGCACGCAACACCCATACTAGCGCAACAGACAGCCCCCCACAACGGCGAGCAGTATTGGAATTGGTGGAGAGGTGGAATAAAGCGTTGGTGACCAGCCCTCCCATGTGATGCTGGGACCCAATGGGTCCCACTTAGTCTAGTATGAAATTAAATGCTTATGTTCTTGTTCCTTTACAACATACAGGGATGAGATACATGGTGTGGTTCAAGCAAGAGTGTCAGTATTACGTGTCTCAATGAGAGAGAATTTGAAATTGAAACTGGAGGAGTAGAAACATCAGTAAGTACATCAGGATAAACTGTGATGGGAAAGATCAACAGGCATATTTACAGCAGAGGTAGTTATGACAAGAATGATTGAGAAAGGAATAGTCATAACAGGTGTGGATTTTCAACAGCAATAGTTAAAACAGGTTTAGTTGCTGTAGTTTACTTGTCGTTTCGGCTCGCGTAATTGTGATTGACTCTTGTAGACGGAGCAATTGTAGCAGCAGAAACAATATCATTCTTCCATCTCACGGACAGAGCTCTGAAGCATAACTGTTTCTCCTTCCACATGTGCTGACTGGCGAGCTGAATGTTTGCAATAATTCCTGCTTTATTTGTTGATTCCAATTATCTACCCTTATTAGAATCAAATCTATTTGCACTCCAACTGGGACATGAAATTCCAGCAGGTCAATCTGTGTCACATTGTGCTGTTATGACTGAGAGGTCATCATATACATTGTTAATGGGCAAAGCTTTATGTACTCACTAGTTTCTGACGTTGTGGAACTGACATCAGTAGTTGTTTCACTAGTTTGTGGTGGGGTGGAGCTCTGGGTGGTTGTTGTTTCTATTGTGCTCGTTGTCTTTGAAGTGAATGGTGTTGTTGATGGAACTGATGTTAAAGTTGTAGCAGGAGATGTAGTTGTAGCTGTTGTAGCTGCATTAATACAGAGAATCGCAGCATGAAATGTAACATGAAATTTACAGCTTATATTTAAGTGTTTGTAACACATCTAGATTATTTGCCAGAATTTGTTATTTTCATAATTATTCATCTTTCAAATGGATGGTAAGATTCCATCAACTGATTCTGTGGTACTGTGGTCAGAAAACAATGAGAAAGACTGCACATTGCAAACGGACAAATCTTTTTGTACTCACTACTTTCTGATGTTGTGGAACTGACTTCAGTAGTTGTTTCACTAGTTTGTGGTGGGGTGGAGCTCTGGGTGGTTGTTGTTTCTGCTGTGCTCGTTGTCTCCGATTTGAATGGTGTTGTAGTTGTTGATGGAACTGGAGATGTAATAGGAGTAGTTGTAGCAGGAGAAGTAGTTGTAGCTGTTGTAGCTGCATTAAAACACAGAATTGCAGCATGGAATGTAATTGCAAATGAGACAGCAGAAAGATAACATATGATTACAACCGAAGCCATTCACACTGCACAGATGCATGATTAGGGAATACCGTTTAGTGAAAGGTACAGCCAGTAAAATCCAATCAAAGATAGTCCGAGGGTCACCAATGCGGTAAATCGTAGTTCAGGACTGATCTCAACTTGTGGTAGGATGCTTCAGTTCAAAAGATCATCAGAGATAGTAGTAGAATTAGGTCATTCAGCCCACTAAGTCTAACACCCATTCAATCATGGCTGATCTATCTCACCCTCCTAAACTCATTCTCTTGAATTCTCCTGCCATCTCCTCAATCTGTGACACCCATACTAATCAAGAATCTATCTATCTCTGCCTCAAATTTATCGACTTTGCTTCCACAACCTGTGGCAAAGAATAACAGCATGGAATATAACATGAAATCAATTGATTTACGTCTGCATCGAGAGAGATGTATCACACAAAATCTATTATCAACACACCATTCAGTAGTAATGTTTTCAGTGTTTTTATGCAGGAGTGCTTGAAACAGGACGGATTGGATCATTGGTACAAATGATCAGATGAACTTGTTTCGCGAACACTGATAGAGGCCATGCAAATTGGTAATGGACACATTTTTACATACTCAGTTCTGATGTTGTGGAACTGACATCAGTTGTTGTTTCACTTGTTTGTGGTGGGGTGGAACTCTGGGTGGATGTTTCTGTTGTGCTCGTCGATAAAGATGTAACTGATGTTAACGTTGTATCAGGAGGAGTAGTTGCAGTAGTAGATCCTGTTGTAGCTGTATTAAAACACAGATTCGCAGCATGGATTGTAACTTGATATTTGCGGCTTATTTTTAAGTGTTTGTAATGACTGTAGATTATTTGCCAGAATTTGTTATTTTCATAATTATTCATCTTTCAATGATTCCGTCAACTGATTCTGTGCTCAGAAAAAAATGAGAAAGACTCTGCACATTGCAAACGGACAAATCTTTCTGTACTCACTACTTTCTGATGTTGTGGAAGTGACATCAGTTGTTGTTTCACTTGTTTGTGGTGGGGTGGAGCTCTGGGTGGATGTTTCTGTTGTGCTCGTCGATGATGATGGAACTGATGTTAACGTTGTATCAGGAGGAGTAGTTGCAGTAGTAGACCCTGTTGTAGCTGTATTAAAACACAGATAGTCAGCATAGAACAATCTATATTACTAAATCTCTGATCTTGACCGCTTTTGGCCGACTTTGCTGCGATTTCCGAGAGAACGCCGGCACCTACGGCCGTCATTTTTGGCCACCTCGCTCAGAGCCCCCCTTCCCCATATGAGTGTGGAGGATTTTTTCCGTCGATGAAAAATTAGAGATATATTAATGTTTTTACAAAATTCCCCATTCTCTCTGCTGCCCCAGCTGGTGGCAGGGGGACGGATTATAAAACCAGGAAGTGTCGTGCCTCATTCAGTCTCTGCCAGACCAGGAAGCAAGAAGGTCACGGCTCTCTGACCTGCGAATAACACTGAACGCACGTCTACTTTAGGTGTCCTTGAGACTCTTGAAAGGCGCCCATAAATAAAATGTATTATTATTATTATTACTCCACGGTGAGTCACCTCGATGCGGCTGTAAAGTGGCTGCAGCCCTTTTTAACAAGTTTGGGTTCACAAAATGAATTTTGGTTGTCGGGTGTCTGCAGCCCAATTGTTTGCCCGCCTTTTTAACAAGTTTGTGTTCACAAAATGAATTTTGGTTGTCGGGTGTCTGCAGCTCAATTGTTTGCCTCGCCTTTTTGACAGGTTTGTGTTCACAAGATGAATTTTGGTTGTCGGTTGTCTGCAGCCCAATTGTTTGCCTCGCCTTTTTGACATGTTTGTGTTCACAAAATGAATTTTGGTTGTCGGGTGGCTGCAGCCCAATTGTTTGCCTCGCCTTTTTGACAGGTTTGTGTTTGCAAGATGAATTTTGGTTGTCGGGTGTCTGCAGCCCAATTGTTTGCCTCTCCTTTTTTATCAAGTTTGTGTTCACAAAATGAATTTTGGTTGTCGGGTGTCTGCATCCCATTTGTTTGCCTTGGCTTGGCTTTTAAAATCGTTGCTACAGTTGGATGCCTGCCCAAGCATCCATACGGCGCACAATGTCTATACTAGCCCTCTGGAAACCAGTACCTTCAGCACGCAACACCCATACTAGCGCAACAGACAGCCCCCCACAACGGCGAGCAGTATTGGAATTGGTGGAGAGGTGGAATAATGCGTTGGTGACCAGCCCTCCCGTGTGATGCTGGGACCCAATGGGTCCCACTTAGTGTAGTATGAAATTAAATGCTTATGTTCTTGTTCCTTTACAACATACAGGGAGGAGATACACGGTGTGGTTCAAGCAAGAGTGTCAGTATTACGTGTCCCAATGAGAGAGAATTTGAAATTGAAACTTGAGGAGTAGAAACATCAGTAAGTACATCAGGATAAACTGTGATGGGAAAGATCAACAGGCATATTTACAGCAGAGGTAGTTATGACAAGAATGATTGAGAAAGGAATAGTCATAACAGGTGTGGATTTTCAACAGCAGTAGTTAAAACAGGTTTAGTTGCTGTAGTTTACTTGTCGTTTCGGCTCACGTAATTGTGATTGACTCTTGTAGACAGAGCAATTGTAGACAGAGCAACTTCCGGTTGGCGCCACGATGTGAGTGGAATCGCGCCATTACAGCTCCGCAAAAAACTGAATTTAAAACGGGGGTAAAAGGGTCAAACAAACGCACTTACCACAGGAGATCGATTGCAAACGGCTCCGGCAGCGTTTAAAAGGTGCGTGACGTCATCAGGCGCGCGATTTTAAGAAGAAATTATGACCCAGCGCTCCCCTCCCCCCACCACTGGAAAAAAATCTACGAGAAGGGAAACAGGCCTGAGCTCGGGTGCTGCTGCTGCTTCTCAAGAAGATGTCTCACAGAGGAAAGCTGAAATGGAGGAACTCAAGACTACCATTCTAGGTGAGATAAAGAAGCAGAGGAAGGAGTATATGGAGGAGATAAAAAGTTTAAAAGCGGATATGCTGGTGTCTCACGAGAAAAATAAAGAAGACTTAATAAAACAAGTTATAATGACGGTAAGAAGTATGATGGATGAGTGGAAGGAAAAGGCTAATGCCGAGTTACAAACTCAAATTGAGGAGGTAAAGGATATAGCTGCTGGGATGGAAAGAAAGCTGGATGGCAAGATAGATCCTACTATAATTTCGCTAGACCAACAAGGCGAAGCAATTAAAGAGCTAACTAAGATTGCTGAACTGAATACTAAGGAGACCGAAAAACTCCGTGCCGAGAACAAACGCCTCTAAGATTTATTACGCAAAACAAACGAGAAATGTATTGATCTGGAGGGACGCCAACGCCGTAAAAATTTGCGTATAGTTGGTCTGAGCGAAGGTCGTGAGGGGAATCAAGATCCTCGAAAATTTGTTGCAAAACTTTTAAAGGATATTCTGAATTTGGATCATGAACCCCTGTTGAGCCGTGCACATAGGGCTCTAAGACGGGCTCCTGGGATAGGTTCATCGCCCAGACAAATGATTGTAAAAGTGGCCTTTGATCATGTCTTCGAAGAAATGATGAAGATAATAATAAAAAAGAGAAACCTGAAATACGAGGGAGACAACATCAGTATTTTTAGAGACTACCCAGCAGAAGTGGCCAAGAAAAGATCACTATTTAGAGAAACAAAAGGTATCCTGAGGAATTTACAGAATACTAAGGATCTGAGATATGGCTTGATGTACCCAGCAATACTGAGAGTAACTTATGATGACAAGGAATATCGTTTCGTTAAGCATACTGAAGCATTGGAATTCGCCCGAGGCATACAGCAGAAGCCAGAAGATGAGAGAGAAGACGCGGAGGAAGGACCCGAGGGAGAAGGAGAGAACTGAACTTTTATCATCGAGCTGTGGTTATGAAATACTCACTTAGAAGGAAGTGGAATAATGGACATTTAGTTGTAGTTCTGTATTAATTATTAGAAAATATTTAATTATTCCATGATAATAGTATTACATATTATAGTATTAAATACAATTGATATTAGTAATTAGCAAATAGTAATATGAATAATAGAAATAATTACTAAGTACTAAGTATATAAAGTTAGTACCCCACCCCAATATATATAGCATTTGAGATAGGAGCTGGTATAATTAACATCTTTTTTTTTAATTAAAAAAACGGAAGTCTTTAGATTAATGGCCACGTTAGTGTGGCTTTCACCTTCACATACTACACACTATATAAGTGTAGTTTCTTTTTTTTCTGAGCACCCTATTAACACCCTTTACTTTTTTTTTATTATTGATATTTCTTATTGTTTTTGTTTTTTATTGATCTTATATTATATATTATTTGAATGTAGATGTGAAGGATATTGTGTATTTAGTTTAAGAAGACATAGATGCGGATTAAGGTGGATAGAAATTCTCATTGGATTGATGTCCGGGTGCAACGGGGAGCTGGGGGAGTCAAGAAAGCTACTCCAAAAAAAGCCGCCCTAATAGTAAAATGCATGATATAAAGGTGAAGACTGGGGGTGATGGAGTAACCTTCTGTAGTTGGAATGTAAAAGGAATTAATGAACCAATTAAAAGGGGAAAGGTGTTAGCTCAGTTGAACAGATTGAAGACAGATGTCATTTTCCTTCAAGAGACTCATCTTAAAAAAGATGCTCAACATAGATTAACAGCTAAATGGATTTCTAAGGTGTATCATTCTACATTTATACATAAATCTAGAGGAGTTGCAATAATTATTCGCAAAGGTATACCTTTCATACAAAGTTCTATTATAGAGGATAAAGAAGGCAGATATGTAATAATTACAGGGGAATTATATTCAAAAAAGGTAATTTTAATGAACATATATGCCCCTAATTTTGATAATCCACTATTTTTTAAGAAAATATTTAATAATATTCCTTTATCCACTCAACACAACTTAATAATTGGAGGTGATTTAAATTGTACTTTAGATAACTACCTAGATAGATCATCTGCAAAAAGGAAAGCTGCCTCGAAATCAAGTAAATTCATAAATGCTTTTATCAATACATCTAATATTAAAGACATCTGGAGGTTAGATAATCCATCCGGACGAGAATATTCTTTTTTCTCGCCCGTACATGGAACCTATTCGAGGATAGATTATTTTTTAATAGATTCTAAATTACTTCCTTTTACGTATGACGCAAAATATCATAATATTATCATCTCGGATCATGCGCCATTAACATTTAAGATAAAATTAAAAGATATATCTAATAAAACTACTACCTGGAGATTTAACCCTCAGATATTAAAGGACAATGACTGTTGTAAATATGTGATGGATCAGATTAAATTATTTTTTGAAACTAATGATAATCCTGAAACTTCCCCATCACTATTTTGGGACACATTTAAGGCATTCATGCGTGGCGCAATAATATCCGCACAAGCACATCTCAATAAATAAAATCGAAAAATAGAACAAAATTTAGAAAATGAGATAAAACGTCTAGATAATGAAAATATAAAACAGCCTTCCAAAGAGTTAAGTAATAAAATTGCATCAGTAAAATATAGATTAAATAAAATATATTCTAATCAAGTTATTAAACTTTTTCAACAAACTAAACAAGTGTATTTTGAATTTGGAGATAAACCACAAAAATTACTAGCACGACAGCTTAGAAAATTAGAAGATGAGAAGATGATACACGGAATTAGATCTGAGTATGGAAATATATTGACTACTCCAAAAGATATTAATGATAGATTTTTACAATATTATAAAAATCTTTATTTGTCAAAACTAACAGGACAAACAGATAGTATGGAAATATTTTTACAAGAATGTCAAATCAATAGCTTAGATCAGGAAGGTAGAGAACTGTTAAATGCTGAAATAACAGTAAAAGACATTATAGAATCAATTAGTTCGCTAAAGAACGGAAAAGCAGCGGGCCCGGATGGCCTGAGTGCAGAATTTTATAAAAAATTTCAAGATCTGATTTCTCCAAGATTACAAATAATGTATAGATATGCATATGACCAAGGAAAATTACCAGAATCTCTAAATGAATCCACAATTACACTCATCCCTAAAGTAGATAAGGATTTGGAAGATCCTGGATCATATAGAGCGATTGCCCTTTTAAATACAGACCAAAAAATATTAACTAAGGTCTTATCTAGGAGATTAAGTTTAGTGATCTCTAAATTAATACATTATGATCAAACAGGTTTTATCCCAAAACGTTATTCATCCCATAATCTCAGACGCTTGTTTAATATTATATATTCAAAAAGAATACGAGATACGGAACTAGCGGTTATATCATTAGATGCAGAAAAAGCGTTTGATCAGGTGGAATGGATGTATTTATTTAATATAATGGAAAAGTTTCAATTGGGGGATAGATTTTGTAAATGGGTAAGAATTTTATATTCGAATCCTATTGCAAGAATTTTGACTAACCAAATTTTATCAGCCAAATTCAAACTCTCTAGGGGATGCAGACAGGGATGTCCGTTATCACCCTTATTGTTCGCATTGGTGATAGAACCATTGGCGGAAAAAATTAGATCTGAACCTGAAATATATGGCTATAATACTGATACAACAATTAATAAAATTTCTTTATATGCAGATGATGTTTTGATTTATATTACAAAACCGGAAATTAGTATTCCCAACCTGCTAAACATTATAACTAAGTTTGGTGCATTTTCTGGGTATAGGATTAATTGGGATAAAAGCGAGATTATGCCAATAACAAGAATAAATCTAAATACATTACAACAATACCCATTAAAAGTAGTTACAGACAAACTTAAATATTTAGGGATTAACGTAACTAAAACTCATAACTCATTAATAAAATCCAACTATCCTCAACTATTAGATAAACTTAGAAAAAATATTTTATATTGGAAAACACTTCCTATATCCATGATTGGTAGAATAAGTGCCATAAAGATGGTATTTCTACCACAGTTGTTATATTTGTTTCAGGCTATTCCTTTTTTTCTTCCGAAAACTTAAAAAAAAAAATTTGATAATATTGTTAATAGTTTTATTTGGGATTATAAAAATCACAGAATAAATAAAAAACATCTATGCAAAGCTAAGATAAATGGAGGATTAGCACTTCCAAACTTTTTATATTATTTTTGGGCTGTTCAGATTAAGAATATGAATTTCTGGTGGGTAAATATGGATCATGAACCGACATGGTTAAATATAGAAAAGGAAGACTGTCTACCTTTCAATGTAGGTTCGATAATTTTTGCACCAACGGAAGTACAAAAAAAAAATTATAAAGACAACCTAATAATATATAATAATAGACGTATTTGGAAACAAATAGTTAAGACTCTACATTTGGATAATCTCTCATTTAGATTACCAATTATGAATAACCCATCGTTTAAACCTGCTATATTAGATGGGGGGTTTAAACAATGGGATGATTTAGGAATTACAAGGATAGAACACCTTTATAGAAAAGGAAAATTTATTTTATTCCAGGAGTTACAAGATATTTATGGATTGTCTCCACAACATTTGTTTAGGTATTTACAAATTAGAGATTATATTAAATCCAATACACAAGATTATAAAAATAAAGAAGCAGGATTGTTAGACGAACTGTTTAATTTATATCCAAATACAGAAAAATTAATAGCCTATATATATAACATCATTTTGGATAAGGAGAATCCAATAACGGAAATATATCGTCAAGCATGGGAAAATGAAATGGGATTGGCTATAACAAAAGAAAACTGGGAAGAAAGTCTACAACGAATACACCGGTGTTCATTAAACGCCAGACATATATTGATACAATTTAAAGTATTATATAGGTTACATTATTCGAAAACTAAATTAAATAGTATTTTTCCGAATCTCTCCGCTATTTGTGATAAGTGCAAGAAAGCAGAGGCAAATTTAATACATAGTTTCGTTACATGTCCTAAATTGAATTATTACTGGACAGAAATTTTTTAAGTTATTTCTGAAGTCATCAAAGTTAAATTGGACCCTAACCCAAAGCTAATAATATTTGGAATTCCGGATTTACATCTATCACTTACAGTAAATCAAAGAAATTTCTTTGATTACTGTTTGATAATTGGGAAAAAAATCATATTGAAATTTTGGAAGGGAACATTATCCCCCACAACTAAAATGTGGGCAACAGAGATGATGGAGACGTTACATCTGGAAAGAATTAGATTTGTCCTATTGGACAAGTATAATTCTTTTGAACAGATATGGTCTCCATATATACAGTATTTAGAGAAGTAGCTGTTCTTGGCAACACAGCTCGGCGTGCACCCTGCGGGATTTGGTGAGAATAATTCATTTTTATATTGGAATTAACATATATGTCTTTATTGATACTATCACTTGTAGTAGTGTTATTAACAATACATATTGTGGTTTTTCATTTTTTTTTTTTTTTTTTTTTTTTTCGTTTCTCTTTTCTTTCTTATATATAATCAAATTATTATTTAATCACTCTCTTAATGATTTATAACTGTTCTATTCTTTTTCTATCATTATTTCTAAAAAAAATAGTAGATAAGTATTACTAGTGTTTTACTTAATGCAAATTGAATTAATTTGATATAAAGTTGTTTGAAGCATTGTAATTGATTACCTTTAATAAAAAAATATATATCAAGAAACAATATCATTCTTCCATCTCACGGACAGAGCTCTGAAGCATAACTGTTTCTCCTTCCACATGTGCTGACTGGCGAGCTGAATGTTTCCAATAATTCCTGCTTTATTTCCTGATTTCAAATATCTACCCTTATTAGAATCAAATCTATTTGCACTCCAACAGGGACATGAAATTCCAGCAGGTCAATCTGTGTCACATTGTGCTGTTATGACTGAGAGGTCATCATATACATTGTTAATGGGCAAAGCTTTATGTACTCACCAGTTTCTGATGTTGTGGAACTGACATCAGTAGTTGTCTCACTAGTTTGTGGTGGGTTTTCTATTGTGCTCGTTGTCTCTGAAGTGAATGGTGTTGTTGATGGAACTGATGTTAAAGTTGTAGCAGGAGATGTAGTTGTAGCTGTTGTAGCTGCATTAATACAGAGAATCGCAGCATGAATTGTAACATGAAATTTACAGCTTATATTTAAGTGTTTGTAACACATCTAGATTATTTGCCAGAATTTGTTATTTTCATAATTATTCATCTTTCAAATGGATGGTAAGATTCCATCAACTGATTCTGTGGTACTGTGGTCAGAAAACAATGAGAAAGACTGCACATTGCAAACGGACGAATCTTTCTGTACTCACTACTTTCTGATGTTGTGGAACTGACTTCAGTAGTTGTTTCACCCCACCAGCCGGCAAATACAACACATAATCCTCCGCCATTTCCGCCACCTCCAACGTGACCCCACCACTCGCCACATCTTCCCATCTCCCCCCATGTCTGCCTTCCGCAAAGACCGCTCCCTCCGCAACTCCCTCGTCAATTCTTCCCTTCCCTCCCGCACCACCCCCTCCCCGGGCACTTTCCGTTGCAACCGCAAGAAATGCAACACCTGTCCCTTCACCTCCCCCCTCGACTCCATTCAAGGTCCCAAGCAGTCGTTCCAGGTGCGACAAAGGTTCACCTGTATCTCCTCCAACCTCATCTACTGCATCCGCTGCTCTAGATGTCAGCTGATTTACATCGGTGAGACCAAGCGTAGGTTGGGCGACCGTTTCGCCCAACACCTCCGCTCAGTCCGCAATAACCTACCTGACCTCCCGGTGGCTCAGCACTTCAACTCCCCCTCCCATTCCCAATCCAACCTCTCTGTCCTGGGTCTCCTCCATTGCCAGAGTGAGCAACAGCGGAAATTGGAGGAACAGCACCTCATATTCCGTCTGGGGTCCTTGCGTCCTTATGGCATCAACATTGAATTCTCCCAATTTGGCTAGCCCGTGCTGTCTCCTCCCCTTCCGTCACCCTCTAGCTGTCTCCTCCCACCCTCCCATCCGCCCGCCCTCGGGCTCCTCCTCCTCCTCCCTTTTTCCTTCTTTCTTTCCCCACCCCCCATCAGTCTGAAGAAGGGTTTCGGCCCGAAACGTCGCCTATTTCCTTCGCTCCATAGATGCTGCTGCACCCGCTGAGTTTCCCCAGCAATTTTGTGTACCTTCGATATTCCAGCATCTGCAGTTCCCTTTTGAACACTTTGTCTACTCCACTGCGATATCTCTTCAAGGTATGCCTACTTTGAAGAAGTTCTCCTCCTCTCTCCGGAGACAGTTTCACAACCTCTCTAACTGCACACCTTCTGTGATCCCCCCTGCCCTCCAACTGTACGACCATACCCTTACCCAGACTCGATACCACAGCCACATTTGCTTCCTCGGGGCCTGCCTGCGCCATCATCTCATACCCCATGGCTTCCAGCTCCAGTTCCCTACCTCCCAGTTCGGACCCCAACCGGACCATCGGTACCGACTGGCTATCCACCGGCATACCCAGCAATTCTCCAACCGGGCACTGAGATCCACCCTGGTCGCGATGCGCCGGCACCAACAGGACCTCACATCGACACTCCCTGGACTTCAGGCCTCACTAACCCAGACCTGCAACGGACCCCAATTATATTTCATCCGCTGGAAGATCCACTTCTTCAATTAAAAATTCCTGGCCTACCTTAATTCCACCAAGGACCTTAAATTATCCCGACTCCAGGCCGCTCCCGACGCCTACACTCCGCGACTCGACCGCCCGCAGACTCCGGGCCCCAACCCTGGCCCGCATCGCCTGCCCGAGTCCCGCGACGCCATCTTGGCCACGAGGAGCGACTTCCATACTCACCGGGACGCCGCCTTCACCGACCTCTACATCGATGCCGCCGCCAACCCTCACCTGCCTACCGATGACGCCCAGCCTCGCAGCTTCAACGGTAACTTGGACTCGCTCCCCCTCGCCGATTCCTCCGACATCGCCACCCGACCCCAACTACCCAACAACGCCGCCGGACCGGGGCTATCTCAACATGGCCGCCGCTACGCACCCGATTCATCTCGCCGCCGACCCGCCGACCATCCGCCCACCGGGACCACCCACGCATCGCCCGCGGACCCCGACTCAACCACCACTGGACTCCGACCATCGGGTCCGGTGACCCGTGCCACTCGACTCCGACCATCGGGTCCGTTGACCCGCGCCGCTGGACTCCGACCATTGGGTCCGTTGACCCGCGCCACTCCACCCTCCTCCAGCAACCCACAGCCGTCGCCTTACCTGGAGCCTGGACTCTGCACTGGGCCTGCAGCCTTCACGCTGCTTACTCCCACTCTTCTGGACTTAATTCCACCGGGTCCTAGCGCCCGTCTGCCCAGCTGTGCTAACCTCAGTGGCTGCTCCACTGACCCTCCCCCATCCCCCCCAACCATGTCACACCCGCTCTTCCCCACCCACCTTACAGCCCTCTCTCCCCCCCACCCCCTGACCACCCACCACCCCTCCAACACCCACAACCCCCCCCCCACACATCGCCCCATCCCCAGTCTACCCACCTGCCTTCCTCTGGCCCCAACTCCCACCCCTGCCGGGTGTTCACCATCCCCCCCGACCTCCCCCTCTCCGCCACCCAACGGTCTGTCCTCAGCAGAGGTCTCACCTTTGTCCCCCTCCGTCCCCATCTCAATGAGTTCCGCGCCCACCATGACTTGGAGAGCTTCTACCGTCGTCTCCGCCTCACAGCGCACTTCCATGGGAAGGAGTCCTCGCCCCCTAATGATGACCCCTTTTCCCGTCTCCAACGCACCCCCTCCTCGTGGAACCCCCCTCAGAAAGTCCCGGCTCTGGAACTCTTCATTCAGAACTGCCGCCGCGACGTCAACCGCCTCAACTTCTCCACTCCCCTGTCTCACTCCAATCTTTCCCCCTCTGAACGCACTGCCATCGAATCACTCCGCAAAAACCCAGACTGGGTCATCAAACCAGCCGACAAGGGAGGTGCCGTGGTAGTCTGGCGCGTCGATCTCTACAAAGCTGAGGCCACGCGCCAACTCTCGGACACCTCCTCCTACTTACCCTTGGACCATGACCCCACTGACGAGCACCAGGCCACCATTTCTAGCACCATCACCGACTTCATCAATTCCCACGCCCTACCTGACCAAGCCTCCAAACTCATCGTTCCCCAGCCCCGCACGGCCCGTTTTTACCTTCTCCCCAAAATCCACAAACCCGGCTCTACCGGCAGACCCATTGTCTCTGCGTGTTCGTGCCCCACCGAACTCATCTCCACATACCTTGACTCCATCCTATCCCCCTTGGTCAAATCCCTCCCCACCTATGTTCTAGACACCTCAGACACTCTCCGCCGCCTCCAAGCATTCCACTCTCTGGGCCCTCACCCCCTCATCTTCACCATGGATGTCCGGTCACTCTACACCTCCATCCCCCACCAGGATGGCCTCAGAGCCCTCCGGTTCTTCCTCGACCAGAGGAGCAACCTATACCCAGCCACTGACACTCTCCTCCGCTTAGCGGAGTTGGTCCTCACCCTCAATAACTTTACATTTGACTCCTCCCATTTCCTCCAAACACAAGGCGTAGCTATGGGCACACGCATGGGCCCCAGCTACGCCTGCCTCTTTGTCGGGTACGTTGAACAATCCTTGTTCGATGCGTACCAGGGCCCCATCCCCGACCTCTACCTCCGCTACATTGACGACTGCTTTGGTGCCACCTCCTGCACCCACACACAACTGACTGACTTCATCCACTTCACCACCAACTTCCATCCGGCACTCCAATACACCTGGATGATTTCCGACACTTCCCTACCATTCCTTGACCTCACCATCTCCATCGCAGGGGACAGACTCCTGACCGACATACATTACAAACCCACTGACTCACATGGCTATCTGGACTACACGTCTTCCCACCCTGCCCCCTGTAAAGACTCCATCCCCTACTCCCAGTTCCTCCGCCTACGCCGCATCTGTTCCCAGGATGAGACATTTCATACCAGGGCATCAGAAATGTCCTCGTTCTTCAGGGAACGGGGATTCCCCTCCGCCACCATAGATGAGGCTCACACCAGGGTCTCATCCATACCCCGTAACACTGCTCTCTCTCCCCATCCCCGCACACACAACAAGGGCAGAGTCCCTCTGGTCCTCACCTTTCACCCCACCAGCCGGCAAATACAACACATAATCCTCCGCCATTTCCGCCACCTCCAACGTGACCCCACCACTCGCCACATCTTCCCATCTCCCCCCATGTCTGCCTTCCGCAAAGACCGCTCCCTCCGCAACTCCCTCGTCAATTCTTCCCTTCCCTCCCGCACCACCCCCTCCCCGGGCACTTTCCGTTGCAACCGCAAGAAATGCAACACCTGTCCCTTCACCTCCCCCTTCGACTCCATTCAAGGTCCCAAGCAGTCGTTCCAGGTGCGACAAAGGTTCACCTGTATCTCCTCCAACCTCATCTACTGCATCCGCTGCTCTAGATGTCAGCTGATTTACATCGGTGAGACCAAGCGTAGGTTGGGCGACCGTTTCGCCGAACACCTCCGCTCAGTCCGCAATAACCTACCTGACCTCCCGGTGGCTCAGCACTTCAACTCCCCCTCCCATTCCCAATCCGACCTCTCTGTCCTGGGTCTCCTCCATTGCCAGAGTGAGCAACAGCGGAAATTGGAGGAACAGCACCTCATATTCCGTCTGGGGTCCTTGCGTCCTTATGGCATCAACATTGAATTCTCCCAATTTGGCTAGCCCGTGCTGTCTCCTCCCCTTCCTTCACCCTCTAGCTGTCTCCTCCCACCCTCCCATCCGCCCGCCCTCGGGCTCCTCCTCCTCCTCCTCCCTTTTTCCTTCTTTCTTTCCCCACCCCCCATCAGTCTGAAGAAGGGTTTCGGCCCGAAACGTCGCCTATTTCCTTCGCTCCATAGATGCTGCTGCACCCGCTGAGTTTCCCCAGCAATTTTGTGTACCTTCAGTAGTTGTTTCACTAGTTTGTGGTGGGGTGGAGCTCTGGGTGGTTGTTGTTTCTGCTGTGCTCGTTGTCTCCGATGTGATTGGTGTTGTAGTTGTTGATGTAACTGGAGTTGTAGCAGGAGATGTAGTTGTAGCAGGAGATGTAGTTGTGGCTGTTGTAGCTGCATTAAAACACAGAATTGCAGCATGGAATGTAATTGCAAATGAGACAGCAGAAAGATAACATATGATTACAACCAAGCCATTCACACTGCACAGATGCATGATTAGGGAATACCGTTTAGTGAAAGGTACAGCCAGTAAAATCCAATCAAAGATAGTCCGAGGGTCACCAATGCGGTAAATCGTAGTTCAGGACTGATC
This sequence comes from Amblyraja radiata, assembly GCF_010909765.2. NCBI lineage: Eukaryota > Metazoa > Chordata > Chondrichthyes > Rajiformes > Rajidae > Amblyraja > Amblyraja radiata. The sequence continues at coordinate 54,698,779 of NC_045968.1, forward strand.
TCGACTTGTGGTAGGATGCTTCAGTTCAAAAGATCATCAGAGGTAGTAGTAGAATTAGGTCATTCGGCCCACTAAGTCTAACACCCATTCAATCATGGCTGATCTATCTCACCCTCCTAAACTCATTCTCTTGCATTCTCCTGCCATCTCCTCAATCTGTGATACCCATACTAATCAAGAATCTATCTATCTCTGCCTCAAATTTGTCGACTTTGCTTCCACAACATGTGGCAAAGAATAACAGCATGGAATATAACATGAAATCAATTGATTTACGTCTGAATCGAGAGAGATGTATCACACAAAATCTATTATCAACACACCATTCAGTAGTAATGTTTTCAGTGTTTTTATGCAGGAGTGCTTGAAACAGGACGGATTGGATCATTGGTACAAATGATCAGATGAACTTGTTTCGCGAACACTGATAGAGACCATGCAAATTGGTAATGGACACATTTTTACATACTCAGTTCTGATGTTGTGGAACTGACATCAGTTGTTGTTTCACTTGTTTGTGGTGGGGTGGAACTCTGGGTGGATGTTTCTGTTGTGCTCGTCGATAAAGATGTAACTGATGTTACCGTTGTATCAGGAGGAGTAGTTGCAGTAGTAGATCCTGTTGTAGCTGTATTAAAACACAGATTCGCAGCATGGATTGTAACTTGATATTTGCGGCTAATTTTTAAGTGTTTGTTATGACTGTAGATTATTTGCCAGAATTTGTTATTTTGATAATTATTCATCTTTCAATGATTCCGTCAACTGATTCTGTGCTCAGAAAAAAATGAGAAAGACTCTGCACATTGCAAACGGACAAATCTTTCTGTACTCACTACTTTCTGATGTTGTGGAAGTGACATCAGTTGTTGTTTCACTTGTTTGTGGTGGGGTGGAGCTTTGGGTGGATGTTTCTGTTGTGCTCGTCGATGCTGATGGAACTGATGTTAACGTTGTATCAGGAGGAGTAGTTGCAGTAGTAGATCCTGTTGTAGCTGTATTAAAACACAGATAGTCAGCATAGAACAACCTATATTACTAAATCTCTGATCTTGACCGCTTTTGGCCGACTTTGTGGCGATTTCCGAGAGAACGTAGGCACCTATGGCCATCATTTTTGGCCACCTCGCTCAGAGCCCCCCTTCGCCATATGAGTGTGGAGGATTTTTTCCGTCGATGAAAAATTAGAGATATATTAATGTTTTTACAAAATTCCCCATTCTCTCTGCTGCCCCAGCTGGTGGCAGGGGGATGGATTATAAAACCAGGAAGTGTCGTGCCTCATTCAGTCTCTACCAGACCAGGAAGCAAGAAGGTCACGGCTCTCTGAGCTGCGAATAACACTGAACGCAGGTCTACTTTAGATGTCCTTGAGACTCTTGAAAGGCGCCCATAAATAAAATGTATTATTATTATTATTACTCCACGGTGAGTCACCTCGATGCGGCTGTAAAGTGGCTGCAGCCCTTTTTAACAAGTTTGAGTTCACAAAATGAATTTTGGTTGTCGGGTGTCTGCAGCCCAATTGTTTGCCTCGCCTTTTTTTAACATGTTTGTGTTCACAAAATAAATTATGGTTGTCGGGTGTCTGCAGCCCAATTGTTTGCCTCGCCTTTTTTTAACAAGTTTGTGTTCCCAAAATGAATTTTGGTTGTCGGGTGTCTGCAGCCCAATTGTTTGCCCGCCTTTTTAACAAGTTTGTGTTCACAAAATGAATTTTGGTTGTCGGGTGTCTGCAGCCCAATTGTTTGCCCGCCTTTTTTAACAAGTTTGTGTTCACAAAATGAATTTTGGTTGTCGGGTGTCTGCAGCCCAATTGTTTGCCTCGCCTTTTTGACAGGTTTGTGTTCACAAAATGAATTTTGGTTGTCGGGTGTCTGCAGCCCAATTGTTTGCTTCGCCTTTTTGACAGGTTTGTGTTCGCAAGATGAATTTTGGTTGTCGGGTGTCTGCAGCCCAATTGTTTGCCTCTTCTTTTTTATCAAGTTTGTGTTCACAAAATGAATTTTGGTTGTCGGGTGTCTGCATCCCAATTGTTTGCCTTGGCTTGGCTTTTAAAATCGTTGCTACAGTTGGATGCCTGCCCAAGCATCCATACGGCGCACAATGTCTATACTAGCCCTCTGGAAACCAGTACCTTCAGCACGCAACACCCATACTAGCGCAACAGACAGCCCCCCACAACGGCGAGCAGTATTGGAATTGGTGGAGAGGTGGAATAAAGCGTTGGTGACCAGCCCTCCCATGTGATGCTGGGACCCAATGGGTCCCACTTAGTCTAGTATGAAATTAAATGCTTATGTTCTTGTTCCTTTACAACATACAGGGATGAGATACATGGTGTGGTTCAAGCAAGAGTGTCAGTATTACGTGTCTCAATGAGAGAGAATTTGAAATTGAAACTGGAGGAGTAGAAACATCAGTAAGTACATCAGGATAAACTGTGATGGGAAAGATCAACAGGCATATTTACAGCAGAGGTAGTTATGACAAGAATGATTGAGAAAGGAATAGTCATAACAGGTGTGGATTTTCAACAGCAGTAGTTAAAACAGGTTTAGTTGCTGTAGTTTACTTGTCGTTTCGGCTCGCGTAATTGTGATTGACTCTTGTAGACGGAGCAATTGTAGCAGCAGAAACAATATCATTCTTCCATCTCACGGACAGAGCTCTGAAGCATAACTGTTTCTCCTTCCACATGTGCTGACTGGCGAGCTGAATGTTTGCAATAATTCCTGCTTTATTTGCTGATTCCAAGTATCTACCCTTATTAGAATCAAATCTATTTGCACTCCAACTGGGACATGAAATTCCAGCAGGTCAATCTGTGTCACATTGTGCTGTTATGACTGAGAGGTCATCATATACATTGTTAATGGGCAAAGCTTTATGTACTCACTAGTTTCTGACGTTGTGGAACTGACATCAGTAGTTGTTTCACTAGTTTGTGGTGGGGTGGAGCTCTGGGTGGTTGTTGTTTCTATTGTGCTCGTTGTCTTTGAAGTGAATGGCGTTGTTGATGGAACTGATGTTAAAGTTGTAGCAGGAGATGTAGTTGTAGCTGTTGTAGTTGCATTAATACAGAGAATCGCAGCATGAAATGTAACATGAAATTTACAGCTTATATTTAAGTGTTTGTAACACATCTAGATTATTTGCCAGAATTTGTTATTTTCATAATTATTCATCTTTCAAATGGATGGTAAGATTCCATCAACTGATTCTGTGGTACTGTGGTCAGAAAACAATGAGAAAGACTGCACATTGCAAACGGACAAATCTTTTTGTACTCACTACTTTCTGATGTTGTGGAACTGACTTCAGTAGTTGTTTCACTAGTTTGTGGTGGGGTGGAGCTCTGGGTGGTTGTTGTTTCTGCTGTGCTCGTTGTCTCCGATTTGAATGGTGTTGTAGTTGTTGATGTAACTGGAGATGTAGCAGGAGTGTAGTTGTAGCAGGAGAAGTAGTTGTAGCTGTTGTAGCTGCATTAAAACACAGAATTGCAGCATGGAATGTAATTGCAAATGAGACAGCAGAAAGATAACATATGATTACAACCAAGCCATTCACACTGCACAGATGCATGATTAGGGAATACCGTTTAGTGAAAGGTACAGCCAGTAAAATCCAATCAAAGATAGTCCGAGGGTCACCAATGCGGTAAATCGTAGTTCAGGACTGATCTCAACTTGTGGTAGGAAGCTTCAGTTCAAAAGATCATCAGAGATAGTAGTAGAATTAGGTCATTCGGCCCACTAAGTCTAACACCCATTCAATCATGGCTGATCTATCTCACCCTCCTAAACTCATTCTCTTGCATTCTCCTGCCATCTCCTCAATCTGTGACACCCATACTAATCAAGAATCTATCTATCTCTGCCTCAAATTTATCGACTTTGCTTCCACAACCTGTGGCAAAGAATAACAGCATGGAATATAACATGAAATCAATTGATTTACGTCTGCATCGAGAGAGATGTATCACACAAAATCTATTATCAACACACCATTCAGTAGTAATGTTTTCAGTGTTTTTATGCAGGAGTGCTTGAAACAGGACGGATTGGATCATTGGTACAAATGATCAGATGAACTTGTTTCGCGAACACTGATAGAGGCCATGCAAATTGGTAATGGACACATTTTTACATACTCAGTTCTGATGTTGTGGAACTGACATCAGTTGTTGTTTCACTTGTTTGTGGTGGGGTGGAACTCTGGGTGGATGTTTCTGTTGTGCTCGTCGATAAAGATGTAACTGATGTTAACGTTGTATCAGGAGGAGTAGTTGCAGTAGTAGATCCTGTTGTAGCTGTATTAAAACACAGATTCGCAGCATGGATTGTAACTTGATATTTGCGGCTTATTTTTAAGTGTTTGTAATGACTGTAGATTATTTGCCAGAATTTGTTATTTTCATAATTATTCATCTTTCAATGATTCCGTCAACTGATTCTGTGCTCAGAAAAAAATGAGAAAGACTCTGCACATTGCAAACGGACAAATCTTTCTGTACTCACTACTTTCTGATGTTGTGGAAGTGACATCAGTTGTTGTTTCACTTGTTTGTGGTGGGGTGGAGCTCTGGGTGGATGTTTCTGTTGTGCTCGTCGATGATGATGGAACTGATGTTAACGTTGTATCAGGAGGAGTAGTTGCAGTAGTAGATCCTGTTGTAGCTGTATTAAAACACAGATAGTCAGCATAGAACAATCTATATTACTAAATCTCTGATCTTGACCGCTTTTGGCCGACTTTGCGGCGATTTCCGAGAGAACGTAGGCACCTATGGCCATCATTTTTGGCCACCTCGCTCAGAGCCCCCCTTCGCCATATGAGTGTGGAGGATTTTTTCCGTCGATGAAAAATTAGAGATATATTAATGTTTTTACAAAATTCCCCATTCTCTCTGCTGCCCCAGCTGGTGGCAGGGGGACGGATTATAAAACCAGGAAGTGTCGTGCCTCATTCAGTCTCTACCAGACCAGGAAGCAAGAAGGTCACGGCTCTCTGAGCTGCGAATAACACTGAACGCAGGTCTACTTTAGATGTCCTTGAGACTCTTGAAAGGCGCCCATAAATAAAATGTATTATTATTATTATTACTCCACGGTGAGTCACCTCGATGCGGCTGTAAAGTGGCTGCAGCCCTTTTTAACAAGTTTGAGTTCACAAAATGAATTTTGGTTGTCGGGTGTCTGCAGCCCAATTGTTTGCCTCGCCTTTTTTTAACATGTTTGTGTTCACAAAATAAATTATGGTTGTCGGGTGTCTGCAGCCCAATTGTTTGCCTCACCTTTTTTTAACAAGTTTGTGTTCCCAAAATGAATTTTGGTTGTCGGGTGTCTGCAGCCCAATTGTTTGCCCGCCTTTTTAACAAGTTTGTGTTCACAAAATGAATTTTGGTTGTCGGGTGTCTGCAGCCCAATTGTTTGCCCGCCTTTTTTAACAAGTTTGTGTTCACAAAATGAATTTTGGTTGTCGGGTGTCTGCAGCCCAATTGTTTGCCTCGCCTTTTTGACAGGTTTGTGTTCACAAAATGAATTTTGGTTGTCGGGTGTCTGCAGCCCAATTGTTTGCTTCGCCTTTTTGACAGGTTTGTGTTCGCAAGATGAATTTTGGTTGTCGGGTGTCTGCAGCCCAATTGTTTGCCTCTTCTTTTTTATCAAGTTTGTGTTCACAAAATGAATTTTGGTTGTCGGGTGTCTGCATCCCAATTGCTTGCCTTGGCTTGGCTTTTAAAATCGTTGCAACAATTGGATGCCTGCCCAAGCATCCAAACGGCGCACAATGTCTATACTAGCCCTCTGGAAACCAGTACCTTCAGCACGCAACACCCATACTAGCGCAACAGACAGCCCCCCACAACGGCGAGCAGTATTGGAATTGGTGGAGAGGTGGAATAAAGCGTTGGTGACCAGCCCTCCCATGTGATGCTGGGACCCAATGGGTCCCACTTAGTCTAGTATGAAATTAAATGCTTATGTTCTTGTTCCTTTACAACATACAGGGATGAGATACATGGTGTGGTTCAAGCAAGAGTGTCAGTATTACGTGTCTCAATGAGAGAGAATTTGAAATTGAAACTGGAGGAGTAGAAACATCAGTAAGTACATCAGGATAAACTGTGATGGGAAAGATCAACAGGCATATTTACAGCAGAGGTAGTTATGACAAGAATGATTGAGAAAGGAATAGTCATAACAGGTGTGGATTTTCAACAGCAGTAGTTAAAACAGGTTTAGTTGCTGTAGTTTACTTGTCGTTTCGGCTCGCGTAATTGTGATTGACTCTTGTAGACGGAGCAATTGTAGCAGCAGAAACAATATCATTCTTCCATCTCACGGACAGAGCTCTGAAGCATAACTGTTTCTCCTTCCACATGTGCTGACTGGCGAGCTGAATGTTTGCAATAATTCCTGCTTTATTTGCTGATTCCAAGTATCTACCCTTATTAGAATCAAATCTATTTGCACTCCAACTGGGACATGAAATTCCAGCAGGTCAATCTGTGTCACATTGTGCTGTTATGACTGAGAGGTCATCATATACATTGTTAATGGGCAAAGCTTTATGTACTCACTAGTTTCTGACGTTGTGGAACTGACATCAGTAGTTGTTTCACTAGTTTGTGGTGGGGTGGAGCTCTGGGTGGTTGTTGTTTCTATTGTGCTCGTTGTCTTTGAAGTGAATGGCGTTGTTGATGGAACTGATGTTAAAGTTGTAGCAGGAGATGTAGTTGTAGCTGTTGTAGCTGCATTAATACAGAGAATCGCAGCATGAAATGTAACATGAAATTTACAGCTTATATTTAAGTGTTTGTAACACATCTAGATTATTTGCCAGAATTTGTTATTTTCATAATTATTCATCTTTCAAATGGATGGTAAGATTCCATCAACTGATTCTGTGGTACTGTGGTCAGAAAACAATGAGAAAGACTGCACATTGCAAACGGACAAATCTTTTGTACTCACTACTTTCTGATGTTGTGGAACTGACTTCAGTAGTTGTTTCACTAGTTTGTGGTGGGGTGGAGCTCTGGGTGGTTGTTGTTTCTGCTGTGCTCGTTGTCTCCGATTTGAATGGTGTTGTAGTTGTTGATGGAACTGGAGATGTAATAGGAGTAGTTGTAGCAGGAGAAGTAGTTGTAGCTGTTGTAGCTGCATTAAAACACAGAATTGCAGCATGGAATGTAATTGCAAATGAGACAGCAGAAAGATAACATATGATTACAACCAAGCCATTCACACTGCACAGATGCATGATTAGGGAATACCGTTTAGTGAAAGGTACAGCCAGTAAAATCCAATCAAAGATAGTCCGAGGGTCACCAATGCGGTAAATCGTAGTTCAGGACTGATCTCAACTTGTGGTAGGATGCTTCAGTTCAAAAGATCATCAGAGATAGTAGTAGAATTAGGTCATTCGGCCCACTAAGTCTAACACCCATTCAATCATGGCTGATCTATCTCACCCTCCTAAACTCATTCTCTTGCATTCTCCTGCCATCTCCTCAATCTGTGACACCCATACTAATCAAGAATCTATCTATCTCTGCCTCAAATTTATCGACTTTGCTTCCACAACCTGTGGCAAAGAATAACAGCATGGAATATAACATGAAATCAATTGATTTACGTCTGCATCGAGAGAGATGTATCACACAAAATCTATTATCAACACACCATTCAGTAGTAATGTTTTCAGTGTTTTTATGCAGGAGTGCTTGAAACAGGACGGATTGGATCATTGGTACAAATGATCAGATGAACTTGTTTCGCGAACACTGATAGAGGCCATGCAAATTGGTAATGGACACATTTTTACATACTCAGTTCTGATGTTGTGGAACTGACATCAGTTGTTGTTTCACTTGTTTGTGGTGGGGTGGAACTCTGGGTGGATGTTTCTGTTGTGCTCGTCGATAAAGATGTAACTGATGTTAACGTTGTATCAGGAGGAGTAGTTGCAGTAGTAGATCCTGTTGTAGCTGTATTAAAACACAGATTCGCAGCATGGATTGTAACTTGATATTTGCGGCTTATTTTTAAGTGTTTGTAATGACTGTAGATTATTTGCCAGAATTTGTTATTTTCATAATTATTCATCTTTCAATGATTCCGTCAACTGATTCTGTGCTCAGAAAAAAATGAGAAAGACTCTGCACATTGCAAACGGACAAATCTTTCTGTACTCACTACTTTCTGATGTTGTGGAAGTGACATCAGTTGTTGTTTCACTTGTTTGTGGTGGGGTGGAGCTCTGGGTGGATGTTTCTGTTGTGCTCGTCGATGATGATGGAACTGATGTTAACGTTGTATCAGGAGGAGTAGTTGCAGTAGTAGATCCTGTTGTAGCTGTATTAAAACACAGATAGTCAGCATAGAACAATCTATATTACTAAATCTCTGATCTTGACCGCTTTTGGCCGACTTTGCGGCGATTTCCGAGAGAACGTAGGCACCTATGGCCATCATTTTTGGCCACCTCGCTCAGAGCCCCCCTTCGCCATATGAGTGTGGAGGATTTTTTCCGTCGATGAAAAATTAGAGATATATTAATGTTTTTACAAAATTCCCCATTCTCTCTGCTGCCCCAGCTGGTGGCAGGGGGATGGATTATAAAACCAGGAAGTGTCGTGCCTCATTCAGTCTCTACCAGACCAGGAAGCAAGAAGGTCACGGCTCTCTGAGCTGCGAATAACACTGAACGCAGGTCTACTTTAGATGTCCTTGAGACTCTTGAAAGGCGCCCATAAATAAAATGTATTATTATTATTATTACTCCACGGTGAGTCACCTCGATGCGGCTGTAAAGTGGCTGCAGCCCTTTTTAACAAGTTTGAGTTCACAAAATGAATTTTGGTTGTCGGGTGTCTGCAGCCCAATTGTTTGCCTCGCCTTTTTTTAACAAGTTTGTGTTCACAAAATAAATTATGGTTGTCGGGTGTCTGCAGCCCAATTGTTTGCCTCGCCTTTTTTTAACAAGTATGTGTTCACAAAATGAATTTTGGTTGTCGGGTGTCTGCAGCCCAATTGTTTGCCTCGCCTTTTTTTAACAAGTTTGTGTTCACAAAATGAATTTTGGTTGTCGGGTGTCTGCAGCCCAATTGTTTTCCCGCCTTTTTTAACAAGTTTGTGTTCACAAAATGAATTTTGGTTGTCGGGTGTCTGCAGCCCAATTGTATGCCCGCCTTTTTTAACAAGTTTGTGTTCACAAAATGAATTTTGGTTGTTGGGTGTCTGCAGCCCAATTGTTTGCCTCGCCTTTTTGACAGGTTTGTGTTCACAAGATGAATTTTGGTTGTCGGGTGTCTGCAGCCCAATTGTTTGCCTCTTCTTTTTTATCAAGTTTGTGTTCACAAAATGAATTTTGGTTGTCGGGTGTCTGCATCCCATTTGTTTGCCTTGGCTTGGCTTTTAAAATCGTTGCTACAGTTGGATGCCTGCCCAAGCATCCATACGGCGCACAATGTCTATACTAGCCCTCTGGAAACCAGTACATTCAGCACGCAACACCCATACTAGCGCAACAGACAGCCCCCCACTACGGCGAGCAGTATTGGAATTGGTGGAGAGGTGGAATATGCGTTGGTGACCAGCCCTCCCGTGTGATGCTGGGACCCAATGGGTCCCACTTAGTCTAGTATGAAATTAAATGCTTATGTTCTTGTTCCTTTACAACATACAGGGATGAGATACACGGTGTGGTTCAAGCAAGAGTGTCAGTATTACGTGTCCCAATGAGAGAGAATTTGAAATTGAAACTGGAGGAGTAGAAACATCAGTAAGTACATCAGGATAAACTGTGATGGGAAAGATCAACAGGCATATTTACAGCAGAGGTAGTTATGACAAGAATGATTGAGAAAGGAATAGTCATAACAGGTGTGGATTTTCAACAGCAGTAGTTAAAACAGGTTTAGTTGCTGTAGTTTACTTGTCGTTTCGGCTCACGTAATTGTGATTGACTCTTGTAGACGGAGCAATTGTAGCAGCAGAAACAATATCATTCTTCCATCTCACGGACAGAGCTCTGAAGCATAACTGTTTCTCCTTCCACATGTGCTGACTGGCGAGCTGAATGTTTCCAATAATTCCTGCTTTATTTACTGATTCCAAATATCTACCCTTATTAGAATCAAATCTATTTGCACTCCAACTGGGAAATGAAATTCCAGCAGGTCAATCTGTGTCACATTGTGCTGTTATGACTGAGAGGTCATCATATACATTGTTAATGGACAAAGCTTTATGTACTCACTAGTTTCTGACGTTGTGGAACTGACATCAGTAGTTGGTTCAATAGTTTGTGGTGGGGTGGAGCTCTGGGTGGTTGTTGTTTCTATTGTGCTCGTTGTCTCTGAAGTGAATGGTGTTGTTGATGGAACTGATGTTAAAGTTGTAGCAGGAGATGTAGTTGTAGCTGTTGTAGCTGCATTAATACAGAGAATCGCAGCATGAAATGTAACATGAAATTTACACCTTATATTTAAGTATTTGTAACACATCTAGATTATTTGCCAGAATTTGTTATTTTCATAATTATTCATCTTTCAAATGGATCGTAAGATTCCATCAACTGATTCTGTGGTACCGTGGTCAGAAAACAATGAGAAAGACTGCACATTGCAAACGGACGAATCTTTCTGTACTCACTACTTTCTGATGTTGTGGAACTGACTTCAGTAGTTGTTTCACTAGTTTGTGGTGGGGTGGAGCTCTGGGTGGTTGTTGTTTCTGCTGTGCTCGTTGTCTCTGATGTGAATGGTGTTGTAGTTGTTGATAGAACTGGAGATGTAGCAGGAGTTGTAGTTGTAGCAGGAGATGTAGTTGTAGCTGTTGTAGCTGCATTAAAACACAGAATTGCAGCATGGAATGTAATTGCAAATGAGACAGCAGAAAGATAACATATGATTACAACCAAGCCATTCACACTGCACAGATGCATGATTAGGGAATACCGTTTAGTGAAAGGTACAGCCAGTAAAATCCAATCAAAGATAGACCGAGGGTCACCAATGCGGTAAATCGTAGTTCAGGACTGATCTCGACTTGTGGTAGGATGCTTCAGTTCAAAAGATCATCAGAGATAGTAGTAGAATTAGGTCATTCGGCCCACTAAGTCTAACACCCATTCAATCATGGCTGATCTATCCCACCCTCCTAAACTCATTCTCTTGCATTCTCCTGCCATCTCCTCAATCTGTGATACCCATACTAATCAAGAATCTATCTATCTCTGCCTCAAATTTGTCGACTTTGCTTCCACAACCTGTGGCAAAGAATAACAGCATGGAATATAACATGAAATCAATTGATTTACGTCTGAATCGAGAGAGATGTATCACACAAAATCTATTATCAACACACCATTCAGTAGTAATGTTTTCAGTGTTTTTATGCAGGAGTGCTTGAAACAGGATGGATTGGATCATTGGTACAAATGATCAGATGAACTTGTTTCGCGAACACTGATAGAGACCATGCAAATTGGTAATGGACACATTTTTACATACTCAGTTCTGATGTTGTGGAACTGACATCAGTTGTTGTTTCACTTGTTTGTGGTGGGGTGGAACTCTGGGTGGATGTTTCTGTTGTGCTCGTCGATAAAGATGTAACTGATGTTAACGTTGTATCAGGAGGAGTAGTTGCAGTAGTAGATCCTGTTGTAGCTGTATTAAAACACAGATTCGCAGCATGGATTGTAACTTGATATTTGTGGCTTATTTTTAAGTGTTTGTAATGACTGTAGATTATTTGCCAGAATTTGTTATTTTCATAATTATTCATCTTTCAATGATTCCGTCAACTGATTCTGTGCTCAGAAAAAAATGAGAAAGACTCTGCACATTGCAAATGGACAAATCTTTCCGTACTCACTACTTTCTGATGTTGTGGAAGTGACATCAGTTGTTGTTTCACTTGTTTGTGGTGGGGTGGAGCTCTGGATGGATGTTTCTGTTGTGCTCGTCGATGATGATGGAACTGATGTTAACGTTGTATCAGGAGGAGTAGTTGCAGTAGTAGATCCTGTTGTAGCTGTATCAAAACACAGATAGTCAAAATAGAACAATCTATATTACTAAATCTCTGATCTTGACCGCTTTTGGCCGACTTTGCTGCGATTTCCGAGAGAACGCCGGCACCTACGGCCGTCATTTTTGGCCACCTCGCTCAGAGCCCCCCTTCGCCATATGAGTGTGGAGGATTTTTTCCGTAGATGAAAAATTAGAGATATATTAATGTTTTTACAAAATTCCCCATTCGCTCTGCTGCCCCAGCTGGTGGCATGGGGACGGACTATAAAACCAGGAAGTGTCGTGCCTCATTCAGTCTCTGCCAGACCAGGAAGCAAGAAGGTCACGGCTCTCTGAGCTGCGAATAACACTGAACGCACGTCTACTTTAGGTGTCCTTGAGACTCTTGAAAGGCGCCCATAAATAAAATGTATTATTATTATTATTACTCCACGGTGAGTCACCTCGATGCGGCTGTAAAGTGGCTGCAGCCCTTTTTAACAAGTTTGTGTTCACAAAATGAATTTTGGTTGTCGGGTGTCTGCAGCCCAATTGTTTGCCTCGCCTTTTTTTAACAAGTTTGTGTTCACAAAATGAATTATGGTTGTCGGGTGTCTGCAGCCCAAATGTTTGCCTCGCCTTTTTTTAACAAGTTTGTGTTCACAAAATGAATTTTGGTTGTCGGGTGTCTGGAGCCCAATTGTTTGCCTCACCTTTTTTTAACAAGTTTGTGTTCACAAAATGAATTTTGTTTGTCGCGTGTCTGCAGCCCAATTGTTTGCCCGCCTTTTTTAACAAGTTTGTGTTCACAAAATGAATTTTGGTTGTCGGGTGTCTGCAGCCCAATTGTTTGCCTCGCCCTTTTGACAGGTTTGTGTTCACAAGATGAATTTTGGTTGTCGGGTGTCTGCTGCCCAATTGTTTGCCTCTCCTTTTTTATCAAGTTTGTGTTCACAAAATGAATTTTGGTTGTCGGGTGTCTGCATCCCAATTGTTTGCCTTGGCTTGGCTTTTAAAATCATTGCAACAGTTGGATGCCTGCCCAAGCATCCATACGGCGCACAATGTCTATACTAGCCCTCTGGAAACCAGTACCTTCAGCACGCAACACCAATACTAGCGCAACAGACAGCCCCCCACAACGGTGAGCAGTATTGGAATTGGTGGAGAGGTGGAATAATGCGTTGGTGACCAGCCCTCCCGTGTGATGCTGGGACCCAATGGGTCCCACTTAGTCTAGTATGAAATTAAATGCTTTTGTTCTTGTTCCTTTACAACATACAGGGATGAGATACACGGTGTGGTTCAAGCAAGAGTGTCAGTATTACGTGTCCCAATGAGAGAGAATTTGAAATTGAAACTGGAGGAGTAGAAACATCAGTAAGTACATCAGGATAAACTGCGATGGGAAAGATCAACAGGCATATTTACAGCAGAGGTAGTTATGACAAGAATGATTGAGAAAGGAATAGTCATAACAGGTGTGGATTTTCAACAGCAGTAGTTAAAACAGGTTTAGTTGCTGTAGTTTACTTGTCGTTTCGGCTCACGTAATTGTGATTGACTCTTGTAGACGGAGCAATTGTAGCAGCAGAAACAATATCATTCTTCCATCTCACGGACAGAGCTCTGAAGCATAACTGTTTCTCCTTCCACATGTGCTGACTGGCGAGCTGAAGGTTTCCAATAATTCCTGCTTTATTTCCTGATTCCAAATATCTACCCGTATTAGAATCAAATCTATTTGCACTCCAACTGGGACATGAAATTCCAGCAGGTCAATCTGTGTCACATTGTGCTGTTATGACTGAGAGGTCATCATATACATTGTTAATGGGCAGAGCTTTATGTACTCACTAGTTTCTGACGTTGTGGAACTGACATCAGTAGTTGTTTCACTAGTTTGTGGTGGGGTGGAGCTTTGGGTGGTTGTTGTTTCTATTGTGCTCGTTGTCTCTGAAGTGAATGGTGTTGTTGATGGAACTGATGTTAAAGTTGTAGCAGGAGATGTAGTTGTAGCTGTTGTAGCTGCATTAATACAGAGAATCGCAGCATGAAATGTAACATGAAATTTACGGCTTATATTTAAGTGTTTGTAACACATCTAGATTATTTGCCAGAATTTGTTATTTTCATAATTATTCATCTTTCAAATGGATCGTAAGATTCCATCAACTGATTCTGTGGTACTGTGGTCAGAAAACAATGAGAAAGACTGCACATTGCAAACGGACGAATCTTTCTGTACTCACTACTTTCTGATGTTGTGGAACTGACTTCAGTAGTTGTTTCACTAGTTTGTGGTGGGATGGAGCTCTGGGTGGTTGTTGTTTCTGCTGTGCTCGTTGTCTCTGATGTGAATGGTGTTGTAGTTGTTGATGGAACTGGAGATGTAGCAGGAGATGTAGTTGTAGCAGGAGAAGTAGTTGTAGCTGTTGTAGCTGCATTAAAACACAGAATTGCAGCATGGAATGTAATTGCAAATGAGACAGCAGAAAGATAACATATGATTACAACCAAGCCATTCACACTGCACAGATGCATGATTAGGGAATACCGTGAAAGATACAGCCAGTAAAATCCAATCAAAGATAGTCCGAGGGTCACCAATGCGGTAAATCGTAGTTCAGGACTGATCTCGACTTGTGGTAGGATGCTTCAGTTCAAAAGATCATCAGAGATAGTAGTAGAATTAGGTCATTCGGCCCACTAAGTCTAACACCCATTCAATCATGGCTGATCTATCTCACCCTCCTAAACTCATTCTCTTGCATTCTCCTGCCATCTCATCCATCTCTGACACCCATACTAATCAAGAATCTATCTATCTCTGCCTCAAATTTATCGACTTTGCTTCCACAACCTGTGGCAAAGAATAACAGCATGGAATATAACATGAAATCAATTGATTTACGTCTGAATCGAGAGAGATGTATCACACAAAATCTATTATCAACACACCATTCAGTAGTAATGTTTTCAGTGTTTTTATGCAGGAGTGCTTGAAACAGGACGGATTGGATCATTGGTACAAATGATCAGATGGGCAAAGGGCAAAGCTTTATGTACTCACTAGTTTCTGACGTTGTGGAACTGACATCAGTAGTTGTTTCACTAGTTTGTGGTGGGGTGGAGCTCTGGGTGGTTGTTGTTTCTATTGTGCTCGTTGTCTTTGAAGTGAATGGTGTTGTTGATGGAACTGATGTTAAAGTTGTAGCAGGAGATGTAGTTGTAGCTGTTGTAGCTGCATTAATACAGAGAATCGCAGCATGAAATGTAACATGAAATTTACAGCTTATATTTAAGTGTTTGTAACACATCTAGATTATTTGCCAGAATTTGTTATTTTCATAATTATTCATCTTTCAAATGGATGGTAAGATTCCATCAACTGATTCTGTGGTACTGTGGTCAGAAAACAATGAGAAAGACTGCACATTGCAAACGGACGAATCTTTCTGTACTCACTACTTTCTGATGTTGTGGAACTGACTTCAGTAGTTGTTTCACTAGTTTGTGGTGGGGTGGAGCTCTGGATGGTTGTTGTTTCTGCTGTGCTCGTTGTCTCTGATGTGAATGGTGTTGTTGTTGTTGATGGAACTGGAGATGTAGTAGGAGATGTAGTTGTAGCAGGAGAAGTAGTTGTAGCTGTTGTAGCTGCATTAAAACACAGAATTGCAGCATGGAATGTAATTGCAAATGAGACAGCAGAAAGATAACATATGATTACAACCAAGCCATTCACACTGAACAGATGCATGATTAGGGAATACCGTTTAGTGAAAGGTACAGCCAGTAAAATCCAATCAAAGATAGTCCGAGGGTCACCAATGCGGTAAATCGTAGTTCAGGACTGATCTCGACTTGTGGTAGGATGCTTCAGTTCAAAAGATCATCAGAGATAGTAGTAGAATTAGGTCATTCGGCCCACTAAGTCTAACACCCATTCAATCATGGCTGATCTATCTCACCCTCCTAAACTCATTCTCTTGCATTCTCCTGCCATCTCCTCAATCTCTGACACCCAACCTAATCAAGAATCTATCTATCTCTGCCTCAAATTTATCAACTTTGCTTCCACAACCTGTGGCAAAGAATAACAGCATGGAATATAACATGAAATCAATTGATTTATGTCTGAATCGAGAGAGATGTATCACACAAAATCTATTATCAACACACCATTCAGTAGTAATGTTTTCAGTGTTTTTATGCAGGAGTGCTTGAAACAGGACGGATTGGATCATTGGTACAAATGATCAGATGAACTTGTTTCGCAAACACTGATAGAGACCATGCAAATTGGTAATGGACACATTTTTACATACTCAGTTCTGATGTTGTGGAACTGACATCAGTTGTTGTTTCACTTGTTTGTGGTGGGGTGGAACTCTGGGTGGATGTTTCTGTTGTGCTCGTCGATAAAGATGTAACTGATGTTAACGTTGTATCAGGAGGAGTAGTTGCAGTAGTAGATCCTGTTGTAGCTGTATTAAAACACAGATTCGCAGCATGGATTGTAACTTGATATTTGTGGCTTATTTTTAAGTGTTTGTAATGACTGTAGATTATTTGCCAGAATTAGTTATTTTCATAATTATTCATCTTTCAATGATTCCGTCAACTGATTCTGTGCTCAGAAAAAAATGAGAAAGACTCTGCACATTACAAACGGACAAATCTTTCTGTACGCACTACTTTCTGATGTTGTGGAAGTGACATCAGTTGTTGTTTCACTTGTTTGTGGTGGGGTGGAGCTCTGGGTGGATGTTTCTGTTGTGCTCGTCGATGATGATGGAACTGATGTTAACGTTGTATCAGGAGGAGTAGTTGCAGTAGTAGATCCTGTTGTAGCTGTATTAAAACACAGATAGTCAGCATAGAACAATCTATATTACAAATCTCTGATCTTGACCGCTTTTGGCCGACTTTGCTGCGATTTCCGAGAGAACGCCGGCACCTACGGCCGTCATTTTTGGCCACCTCGCTCAGAGCCCCCCTTCGCCATATGAGTGTGGAGGATTTTTTCCGTAGATGAAAAATTAGAGATATATTAATGTTTTTACAAAATTCCCCATTCGCTCTGCTGCCCCAGCTGGTGGCAGGGGGACGGACTATAAAACAAGGAAGTGTCGTGCCTCATTCAGTCTCTGCCAGACCAGGAAGCAAGAAGGTCACGGCTCTCTGAGCTGCGAATAACACTGAACGCACGTCAACTTTAGGTGTCCTTGAGACTCTTGAAAGGCGCCCATAAATAAAATGTATTATTATTATTATTACTCCATGGTGAGTCACCTCGATGCGGCTGTAAAGTGGCTGCAGCCCTTTTTAACAAGTTTGTGTTCACAAAATGAATTATGGTTGTCGGCTGTCTGCAGCCCAATTGTTTGCCTCGCCTTTTTTTAACAAGTTTGTGTTCACAAAATGAATTTTGTTTGTCGGGTGTCTGCAGCCCAATTGTTTGCCCGCCTTTTTTAACAAGTTTGTGTTCACAAAATGAATTTTGGTTGTCGGGTGTCTGCAGCATAAATGTTTGCTTCGCCTTTTTGACAGGTTTGTGTTCGCAAGATGAATTTTGGTTGTCGGGTGTCTGCAGCCCAATTGTTTGCCTCTCCTTTTTTTATCAAGTTTGTGTTCACAAAATGAATTATGGTTGTCGGGTGCCTGCAGCCCAAATGTTTGCCTCGCCTTTTTTTAACAAGTTTGTGTTCACAAAATGAATTTTGGTTGTCGGGTGTCTGGAGCCCAATTGTTTGCCTCACCTTTTTTTAACAAGTTTGTGTTCACAAAATGAATTTTGTTTGTCGCGTGTCTGCAGCCCAATTGTTTGCCCGCCTTTTTTTAACAAGTTTGTGTTCACAAAATGAATTTTGGTTGTCGGGTGTCTGCAGCCCAATTGTTTGCCTCGCCCTTTTGACAGGTTTGTGTTCACAAGATGAATTTTGGTTGTCGGGTGTCTGCTGCCCAATTGTTTGCCTCTCCTTTTTTTATCAAGTTTGTGTTCACAAAATGAATTTTGGTTGTCGGGTGTCTGCATCCCAATTGTTTGCCTTGGCTTGGCTTTTAAAATCATTGCAACAGTTGGATGCCTGCCCAAGCATCCATACGGCGCACAATGTCTATACTAGCCCTCTGGAAACCAGTACCTTCAGCACGCAACACCCATACTAGCGCAACAGACAGCCCCCCACAACGGTGAGCAGTATTGGAATTGGTGGAGAGGTGGAATAATGCGTTGGTGACCAGCCCTCCCGTGTGATGCTGGGACCCAATGGGTCCCACTTAGTCTAGTATGAAATTAAATGCTTTTGTTCTTGTTCCTTTACAACATACAGGGATGAGATACACGGTGTGGTTCAAGCAAGAGTGTCAGTATTACGTGTCCCAATGAGAGAGAATTTGAAATTGAAACTGGAGGAGTAGAAACATCAGTAAGTACATCAGGATAAACTGCGATGGGAAAGATCAACAGGCATATTTACAGCAGAGGTAGTTATGACAAGAATGATTGAGAAAGGAATAGTCATAACAGGTGTGGATTTTCAACAGCAGTAGTTAAAACAGGTTTAGTTGCTGTAGTTTACTTGTCGTTGCGGCTGACGTAATTGTGATTGACTCTTGTAGACGGAGCAATTGTAGCAGCAGAAACAATATCATTCTTCCATCTCACGGACAGAGCTCTGAAGCATAACTGTTTCTCCTTCCACATGTGCTGACTGGCGAGCTGAAGGTTTCCAATAATTCCTGCTTTATTTCCTGATTCCAAATATCTACCCGTATTAGAATCAAATCTATTTGCACTCCAACTGGGACATGAAATTCCAGCAGGTCAATCTGTGTCACATTGTGCTGTTATGACTGAGAGGTCATCATATACATTGTTAATGGGCAGAGCTTTATGTACTCACTAGTTTCTGACGTTGTGGAACTGACATCAGTAGTTGTTTCACTAGTTTGTGGTGGGGTGGAGCTCTGGGTGGTTGTTGTTTCTATTGTGCTCGTTGTCTTTGAAGTGAATGGTGTTGTTGATGGAACTGATGTTAAAGTTGTAGCAGGAGATGTAGTTGTAGCTGTTGTAGCTGCATTAATACAGAGAATCGCAGCATGAAATGTAACATGAAATTTACAGCTTATATTTAAGTGTTTGTAACACATCTAGATTATTTGCCAGAATTTGTTATTTTCATAATTATTCATCTTTCAAATGGATGGTAAGATTCCATCAACTGATTCTGTGGTACTGTGGTCAGAAAACAATGAGAAAGACTGCACATTGCAAACGGACGAATCTTTCTGTACTCACTACTTTCTGATGTTGTGGAACTGACTTCAGTAGTTGTTTCACTAGTTTGTGGTGGGGTGGAGCTCTGGATGGTTGTTGTTTCTGCTGTGCTCGTTGTCTCTGATGTGAATGGTGTTGTTGTTGTTGATGGAACTGGAGATGTAGTAGGAGATGTAGTTGTAGCAGGAGAAGTAGTTGTAGCTGTTGTAGCTGCATTAAAACACAGAATTGCAGCATGGAATGTAATTGCAAATGAGACAGCAGAAAGATAACATATGATTACAACCAAGCCATTCACACTGAACAGATGCATGATTAGGGAATACCGTTAGTGAAAGGTACAGCCAGTAAAATCCAATCAAAGATAGTCCGAGGGTCACCAATGCGGTAAATCGTAGTTCAGGACTGATCTCGACTTGTGGTAGGATGCTTCAGTTCAAAAGATCATCAGAGATAGTAGTAGAATTAGGTCATTCGGCCCACTAAGTCTAACACCCATTCAATCATGGCTGATCTATCTCACCCTCCTAAACTCATTCTCTTGCATTCTCCTGCCATCTCCTCAATCTCTGACACCCAACCTAATCAAGAATCTATCTATCTCTGCCTCAAATTTATCAACTTTGCTTCCACAACCTGTGGCAAAGAATAACAGCATGGAATATAACATGAAATCAATTGATTTATGTCTGAATCGAGAGAGATGTATCACACAAAATCTATTATCAACACACCATTCAGTAGTAATGTTTTCAGTGTTTTTATGCAGGAGTGCTTGAAACAGGACGGATTGGATCATTGGTACAAATGATCAGATGAACTTGTTTCGCAAACACTGATAGAGACCATGCAAATTGGTAATGGACACATTTTTACATACTCAGTTCTGATGTTGTGGAACTGACATCAGTTGTTGTTTCACTTGTTTGTGGTGGGGTGGAACTCTGGGTGGATGTTTCTGTTGTGCTCGTCGATAAAGATGTAACTGATGTTAACGTTGTATCAGGAGGAGTAGTTGCAGTAGTAGATCCTGTTGTAGCTGTATTAAAACACAGATTCGCAGCATGGATTGTAACTTGATATTTGTGGCTTATTTTTAAGTGTTTGTAATGACTGTAGATTATTTGCCAGAATTAGTTATTTTCATAATTATTCATCTTTCAATGATTCCGTCAACTGATTCTGTGCTCAGAAAAAAATGAGAAAGACTCTGCACATTACAAACGGACAAATCTTTCTGTACTCACTACTTTCTGATGTTGTGGAAGTGACATCAGTTGTTGTTTCACTTGTTTGTGGTGGGGTGGAGCTCTGGGTGGATGTTTCTGTTGTGCTCGTCGATGATGATGGAACTGATGTTAACGTTGTATCAGGAGGAGTAGTTGCAGTAGTAGATCCTGTTGTAGCTGTATTAAAACACAGATAGTCAGCATAGAACAATCTATATTACTAAATCTCTGATCTTGACCGCTTTTGGCCGACTTTGCTGCGATTTCCGAGAGAACGCCGGCACCTACGGCCGTCATTTTTGGCCACCTCGCTCAGAGCCCCCCTTCGCCATATGAGTGTGGAGGATTTTTTCCGTAGATGAAAAATTAGAGATATATTAATGTTTTTACAAAATTCCCCATTCGCTCTGCTGCCCCAGCTGGTGGCAGGGGGACGGACTATAAAACAAGGAAGTGTCGTGCCTCATTCAGTCTCTGCCAGACCAGGAAGCAAGAAGGTCACGGCTCTCTGAGCTGCGAATAACACTGAACGCACGTCAACTTTAGGTGTCCTTGAGACTCTTGAAAGGCGCCCATAAATAAAATGTATTATTATTATTATTACTCCATGGTGAGTCACCTCGATGCGGCTGTAAAGTGGCTGCAGCCCTTTTTAACAAGTTTGTGTTCACAAAATGAATTATGGTTGTCGGCTGTCTGCAGCCCAATTGTTTGCCTCGCCTTTTTTTAACAAGTTTGTGTTCACAAAATGAATTTTGTTTGTCGGGTGTCTGCAGCCCAATTGTTTGCCCGCCTTTTTTAACAAGTTTGTGTTCACAAAATGAATTTTGGTTGTCGGGTGTCTGCAGCATAATTGTTTGCTTCGCCTTTTTGACAGGTTTGTGTTCGCAAGATGAATTTTGGTTGTCGGGTGTCTGCAGCCCAATTGTTTGCCTCTCCTTTTTTTATCAAGTTTGTGTTCACAAAATGAATTTTGGTTGTCGGGTGCCTGCATCCCAATTGTTTGCCTTGGCTTGGCTTTTTAAATTGTTGCAACAGTTGGATGCCTGCCCAAGCATCCATACGGCGCACAATGTCTATACTAGCCCTCTGGAAACCATTACCTTCAGCACACAACACCCATACTAGCGCAACAGACAGCCCCCCACAACGGCGAGCAGTATTGGAATTGGTGGAGAGGTGGAATAATGCGTTGGTGACCAGCCCTCCCTTGTGATGCTGGGACCCAATGGGTCCTAATTAGTCTAGTATGAAATTAAATGCTTATGTTCTTGTTCCTTTACAACATACAGGGATGAGATACACGGTGTGGTTCAAGCAAGAGTGTCAGTATTACGTGTCCCAATGAGAGAGAATTTGAAATTGAAACTGGAGGAGTAGAAACATCAGTAAGTACATCAGGATAAACTGTGATGGGAAAGATCAACAGGCATATTTACAGCAGAGGTAGTTATGACAAGAATGATTGAGAAAGGAATAGTCATAACAGGTGTGGATTTTCAACAGCAGTAGTTAAAACAGGTTTAGTTGCTGTAGTTTACTTGTCGTTTCGGCTCACTTAAATGTGATTGACTCTTGTAGACGGAGCAATTGTAGCAGCAGAAACAATATCATTCTTCCATCTCACGGACAGAGCTCTGAAGCATAACTGTTTCTCCTTCCACATGTGCTGACTGGCGAGCTGAATGTTTCCAATAGTTCCTGCTTTATTTCCTGATTCCAAATATCTACCCTTATTAGAATCAAATCTATTTGCACTCCAACAGGGACATGAAATTCCAGCAGGTCAATCTGTGTCACATTGTGCTGTTATGACTGAGAGGTCATCATATACATTGTTAATGGGCAAAGCTTTATGTACTCACTAGTTTCTGACGTTGTGGAACTGACATCAGTAGTTGTTTCACTAGTTTGTGGTGGGGTGGAGCTCTGGGTTGTTGTTGTTTCTATTGTGCTCGTTGTCTCTGAAGTGAATGGTGTTGTTGATGGAACTGATGTTAAAGTTGTAGCAGGAGATGTAGTTGTAGCTGTTGTAGCTGCATTAATACAGAGAATCGCAGCATGAAATGTAACATGAAATTTACAGCTTATATTTAAGTGTTTGTAACACATCTAGATTATTTGCCAGAATTTGTTATTTTCATAATTATTCATCTTTCAAATGGATCGTAAGATTCCATCAACTGATTCTGTGGTACTGTGGTCAGAAAACAATGAGAAAGACTGCACATTGCAAACGGACGAATCTTTCTGTACTCACTACTTTCTGATGTTGTGGAACTGACTTCAGTAGTTGTTTCACTAGTTTGTGGTGGGGTGGAGCTCTGGGTGGTTGTTGTTTCTGCTGTGCTCGTTGTCTCTGATGTGAATGGTGTTGTAGTTGTTGATGGAACTGGAGATGTAGCAGGAGATGTAGTTGTAGCAGGAGAAGTAGTTGTAGCTGTTGTAGCTGCATTAAAACACAGAATTGCAGCATGGAATGTAATTGCAAATGAGACAGCAGAAAGATAACATATGATTACAACCAAGCCATTCACACTGCACAGATGCATGATTAGGGAATACGGTTTAGTGAAAGGTACAGCCAGTAAAATCCAATCAAAGATAGTCCGAGGGTCACCAATGCGGTAAATCGTAGTTCAGGACTGATCTCGACTTATGGTAGGATGCTTCAGTTCAAAAGATCATCAGAGATAGTAGTAGAATTAGGTCATTCGGCCCACTAAGTCTAACACCCATTCAATCATGGCTGATCTATCTCACCCTCCTACTCTCATTCTCTCGAATTCTCCTGCCATCTCCTCAATCTCTGATACCCATACTAATCAAGAATCTATCTATCTCTGCCTCAAATTTATCGACTTTGCTTCCACAACCTGTGGCAAAGAATAACAGCATGGAATACACCATGAAATCAATTGATTTACGTCTGAATCGAGAGAGTTGTATCACACAAAATCTATTATCAACATACCATTCAGTAGTAATGTTTTCAGTGTTTTTATGCAGGAGTGCTTGAAACAGGACGGATTGGATCATTGGTACAAATGATCAGATGAACTTGTTTCGCGAAGACTGATAGAGGCCATGCAAATTGGTAATGGACACATTTTTACATACTCAGTTGTGATGTTGTGAAACTGACATCAGTTGTTGTTTCACTTGTTTGTGGTGGGGTGGAACTCTGGGTCGATGTTTCTGTTGTGCTCGTCGATAAAGATGTAACTGATGTTAATGTTGTATCAGGAGGAGTAGTTGCAGTAGTAGATCCTGTTGTAGCTGTATTAAAACACAGATTCGCAGCATGGATTGTAACTTGATATTTGCGGCTTATTTTTAAGTGTTTGTAATGACTGTAGATTATTTGCCAGAATTTGTTATTTTGATAATTATTCATCTTTCAATGATTCCGTCAACTGATTCTGTGCTCAGAAAAAAATGAGAAAGTCTCTGCACATTGCAAACGGACAAATCTTTCTGTACTCACTACTTTCTGATGTTGTGGAAGTGACATCAGTTGTTGTTTCACTTGTTTGTGGTAGGGTGGAGCTCTGGGTGGATGTTTCTGTTGTGCTCGTCGATGATGATGGAACTGATGTTAACGTTGTATCAGGAGGAGTAGTTGCAGTAGTAGATACTGTTGTAGCTGTATTAAAACACAGATAGTCAGCATAGAACAATCTATATTACTAAATCTCTGATCTTGACCACTTTTGGCTGACTTTGCTGCGATTTCCAAGAGAACGCAGGCACCTACGGCCGTCATTTTTGGCCACCTCGCTCAGAGCCCCTCTTCGCCATATGAGTGTGGAGGATTTTTTTCCGTCGATGAAAAATTAGAGATATATTAATGTTTTTATAAAATTCCCCATTCTCTCTGCTGCCCCAGCTGGTGGCAGGGGGACGGAGTATAAAACCAGGAAGTGTCGTGCCTCATTCAGCCTCTGCCAGACCAGGAAGCAAGAAGGTCACGGCTCTCTGAGCTGCGAATAACACTGAACGCACGTTTACTTTAGGTGTCCTTGAGACTCTTGAAAGGCGCCCATAAATAAAATGTATTATTATTATTATTACCCCACGGTGAGTCACCTCGATGCGGCTGTAAAGTGGCTGCATCTCTTTTTAACAAGTTTGTGTTCACAAAATGAATTTTGGTTGTCGGGTGTCTGCAGCCCAATTGTTTGCCTCGCCTTTTTTTTAACAAGTTTGTGTTCACAAAATGAATTATGGTTGTCGGGTGTCTGCAGCCCAATTGTTTGCCTCGCCTTTTTTTAACAAGTTTGTGTTCACAAAATGAATTTTGGTTGTCGGGTGTCTGCAGCCCAATTGTTTGCCCGCCTTTTTTAACAAGTTTGTGTTCACAAAATGAATTTTGGTTGTCGGGTGTCTGCAGCCCAATTGTTTGCCTCGCCTTTTTGACAGGTTTGTGTTCACAAGATGAATTTTGTTTGTCGGGTGTCTGCAGCCCAATTGTTTGCCTCGCCTTTTTGACAGGTTTGTGTTCGCAAGGTGAATTTTGGTTGTCGGGTGTCTGCAGCCCAATTGTTTGCCTCTCCTTTTTTATCAAATTTGTGTTCACAAAATGAATTTTGGTTGTCGGGTGTCTGCATCCCAATTGTTTGCCTTGGCTTGGCTTTTAAAATCGTTGCAACAGTTGGATGCCTGCCCAAGCATCCATACGGCGCACAATGTCTATACTAGCCCTCTGGAAACCAGTACCTTCAGCACGCAACACCCATACTAGCGCAACTGACAGCCCTCCACAACGGCGAGCAGTATTGGAATTGGTGGAGAGGTGGAGTAATGCGTTGGTGACCAGCCCTCCCGTGTGATGCTGGGACCCAATGGGTCCCACTTAGTCTAGTATGAAATTAATTGCTTATGTTCTTGTTCCTTTACAACATACAGGGATGAGATACACGGTGTGGTTCAAGCAAGAGTGTCAGTATTACGTGTCCCAATGAGAGAGAATTTGAAATTGAAACTGGAGGAGTAGAAACATCAGTAAGTACATCAGGATAAACTGTGATGGGAAAGATCAACAGGCATATTTACAGCAGAGGTAGTTATGACAAGAATGATTGAGAAAGGAATAGTCATAACAGGTGTGGATTTTCAACAGCAGTAGTTAAAACAGGTTTAGTTGCTGTAGTTTACTTGTCATTTCGGCTCACGTAATTGTGATTGACTCTTGTAGACGGAGCAATTGTAGCAGCAGATACAATATCATTCTTCCATCTCACGGACAGAGCTCTGAAGCATAACTGTTTCTCCTTCCACATGTGCTGACTGGCGAGTTGAATGTTTCCAGTAATTCCTGCTTTATTTCCTGATTCCAAATATCTACCCTTATTAGAATCAAATCTATTTGCACTCCAACTGGGACATGAAATTCCAGCAGGTCAATTTGTGTCACATTGTGCTGTTATGACTGAGAGGTCATCATATACATTGTTAATGGGCAAAGCTTTATGTACTCACTAGTTTCTGACGTTGTGGAACTGACATCAGTAGTTGTTTCACTAGTTTGTGGTGGGGTGGAGCTCTGGGTGGTTGTTGTTTCTATTGTGCTCGTTGTCTCTGAAGTGAATGGTGTTGCTGATGGAACTGATGTTAAAGTTGTAGCAGGAGATGTAGTTGTAGCTGTTGTAGCTGCATTAATACAGAGAATCGCAGCATGAAATGTAACATGAAATTTACAGCTTATATTTAAGTGTTTGTAACACATCTAGATTATTTGCCAGAATTTGTTATTTTCATAATTATTCATCTTTCAAATGGATCGTAAGATTCCATCAACTGATTCTGTGGTACTGTGGTCAGAAAACAATGAGAAAGACTGCACATTGCAAACGGACGAATCTTTCTGTACTCACTACTTTCTGATGTTGTGGAACTGACTTCAGTAGTTGTTTCATTAGTTTGTGGTGGGGTGGAGCTCTGGGTGGTTGTTGTTTCTGCTGTGCTCGTTGTCTCTGGTGTGAATGGTGTTGTAGTTGTTGATGGAACTGGAGATGTAGCAGGAGATGTAGTTGTAGCAGGAGATGTAGTTGTAGCTGTTGTAGCTGCATTAAAACACAGAATTGCAGCATGGAATGTAATTGCAAATGAGACAGCAGAAAGATAACATATGATTACAACCAAGCCATTCACACTGCACAGATGCATGATTAGGGAATACCGTTTAGTGAAAGGTACAGCCAGTAAAATCCAATCAAAGATAGTCCGAGGGTCACCAATGCGGTAAATCGTAGTTCAGGACTGATCTCGACTTGTGGTAGGATGCTTCAGTTCAAACGATCATCAGAAATAGTAGTAGAATTAGGTCATTCGGCCCACTAAGTCAAACACCCATTCAATCATGGCTGATCTATCTCACCCTCCTAAACTCATTCTCTTGCATACTCCTGCCATCTCCTCAATCTCTGACACCCATACTAATCAAGCAGCTATCTATCTCTGCCTCAAATTTATCGACTTTGCTTCCACAACCTGTGCCAAAGAATAACAGCATGGAATATAACATGAAATCAATTGATTTACGTCTGAATCGAGAGAGATGTATCACACAAAATCTATTATCAACACACCATTCAGTAGTAATGTTTTCAGTGTTTTTATGCAGGAGTGCTTGAAACAGGATAGATTGGATCATTGGTACAAATGATCAGATGAACTTGTTTCGCGAACACTGATAGAGACCATGCAAATTGGTAATGGACACATTTTTACATACTCAGTTCTGATGTTGTGGAACTGACATCAGTTGTTGTTTCACTTGTTTGTGGTGGAGTGGAGCTCTGGGTGGATGTTTCTGTTGTGCTCGTCGATAAAGATGTAACTGATGTTAACGTTGTATCAGGAGGAGTAGTTGCAGTAGTAGATCCAGTTGTAGCTGTATTAAAACACAAATACTCAGCATAGAACAATATGAAATTAAATGCTTATATTCTTGTTCCTTTACAACATACAGGAATGAAATACACAGTGTGGTTCAAGCAAGAGTGTCGGTATAACGTGTCCCAATGAGAGAGAATAGTAAGATTAAACGAGAACTTACCAGTTTGAAGTATGATCTTTATTTCATGAGGAGTTACAATGAGCGATTACGTGAAGATCCCGCCAGTCCGCATGCGCGTCAATCTTCAAAGCAGCGGTGTGAAATCACAGATAATAGCAACTGAAGTAACATAGTAAGACTATAAACAGACCTTTCAGTTGACCTTTATGATATTGAGGGCCGGGAGCGGTGGGCGTGTAATCGCTCATCGTAACTCCTCATAAAATAATGATCAGACTTCAAACTGGTAAGTCCTCGTTTAATCTTACTATTTTACTCCGGAGTCACGTGAGTGATTCCGTAAAGATTTCAAAGCTCTGTGATTTCATGCCGTAGATACGAATCCAGGCGTCACACTGCATCAGTTGACTCAGGGGGAGTGAATAATGATCAATACAATGAAACTTGGTACAGATTAACATGTTGATGCTTTAATTCACAAACAAAAATAAAGAACACAATAGCGACCCCTCTCTTTTAGGGAGAAGCTATGAAACAGAACTTAAAATGGAATGGGCGAACACCCCGGGTTCGATAAGTGGTTTATTATAAAAACGCTGAAAAGTCAGTTCATTTGACCATCCTGCGGCCGCGAGGATATGTTCTAGAGGGACGTCCATTGCCCTCGCTGCTGACGTTGATGCTGCCCTGGATGAGTGAGGTTTAAAATTGTCAGTATTAAATCCTGCACAAACCAGCACTTGTTTCAGCCATCTTGAAATGGTCTGAACCGACACTTTCATATGTGGCTTTTTGTGGCTAATGAACAACAATAGTTCCGAGCCTCTGAGGCCCTTGGTGACCTCGATATAACATCGCAAGTGCGCCACTACACATAGTCGTAAATCCGTGGGATATGCTGACAGTACAAGTTTGAATCCTGACACCCCTAGTCTGCTCTGTTTTATGAGATCATAGATGTAAAACATAACGTCATTCCCAGATGACACCATCCTGTCCAGTCGCAACTTCTGCAGAGTCTGAACCCTTTGCGCTGACACCAGCGCCATGTGCATGACCAACTTCAGGGTAATCTTCACCAAAGACAAGGATGTGGCTGGACCCCACTGACGAAGCAGCGTGAGTACCACTCTCATATCCCAGATTCCTGATTATCTAGGCCTGGGGGGATTGGAATTAAAACACCCTTCATAAACCGGGATATTAACGGATGAGATCCTACAGACTGTAGTTCTGACCCCAAGCATAAGTACGATGACAGAGCACTCCTGGCACTATTGATGGCACTATAGCTCAACTTTTCATCAAAGTACAACTTGGACAGAAACTCTAACACATCTGGGATGGAAGCTGTGTGGTAACTAATGTTCCCTTGAAAGCAAAACTCCTCCCATTTCCTGACATGAGAGATGTACTGCTTTTTGGTACTATCCTTCCAGGATGCTGTGATGATATCCACGATACGATTGGATAATCCCAGACCCAGGTATGGCCTCCTTAAAACCTGTAAATTAACAAATTAATACGATCATACAATGGGTGTTGATCCCCAGTCACAGGGTGCACCAATAGATTATTATGTTTTGGAACCACCAAAATAGGATGAGTTATAATGTCCGAAATGAGAGGAAACCATGGCTGTGTAGGCCAGTCGGGTACCACCAAAACTCCTGAAGCGGAGTCCTGTTTTATCTTGGTCAGGCACCGACTGATGAGGCAGAATGGGGGAAATGCATATGTAAACAGTCCATCCCAGTGTAGCGCGAAAGCGTCTACCGCTACTGCCCCTGGGTCTGGTTCCCATGAAACATACTTCGGTACCTGGTGATTTGGTCTGGATGCAAACAAATCGATATCTGTCATCTCATACCGAACAACAATATCATTAAATACATCATGATTCAACATCCATTCTGTGTTGTCATTGAATTTGCATGACCTGGTATCTGCCACCATGTTGAATCTGCCTGGCAAATAGACAGCTGAAACCCAAATGTTTCTTTTAATGCACCAGTGCCAAATAAAGTTAGCCAATCTGTCACAAGATTCCGACTTGATTCCACTCATATGATTCACATACGCCACTGCCGTGGTGTTGTCAATCTGAAGCTGAACATGTAAGTGATGCTTGGTGGTACAATAAGCTTTAAACCCATAAAATGCTCCCAATAACTCCAAATAATTAATTCCACGTGACTGGAGAATAAATGCCTCATGCACATTCCATCTGCCTCCACAGCTAGAGATGGTATCAGTAGCCCCCCAACCTAGGGCACTAACATCAGTCTGTAAAACAACTGAAGGTGCTTCTATCAAAATTTTGCTGGAACAATTCGAAATGTTTCTTATCCACCACTGTACTTCAGCAATGGCTCCAGCTGGTAATTGCATGGGTCTGTTGAAATGACCTGCATGTATTCTGAGTGCCTGTGCCTTTGCCCTCTGTAAATGTTGGTAATGCAAAGGTCCATACTGTGCAGCTGGAAAGGCAGCTATCAATTTGCCAATCAAGCTAGCCACATGCCTAATTGAAGGTGATTGCTCCCCAATGAGCTTGATACAGCCTTCAATTAAATCTAATCTCTTGCCCTTGGGCAGAGTTACAGACATGTGATTTGAATTAACTGTGAATCCCAGATAATCAATAATTTTAACCGGTATCAATTTTGATTTAGTTGGATGGATGAGAAACCCCAATCTCTCAAACATGAGTTTAACAGCTGAAATAGATAACTCAGCTGCCTCCCGAGTTTTTCCAATTATTAAGATATCATCCAACTAAGCCATTACAATATGACCTTGAACCCGGAGTAGCCCCAGTACTGGTTTCAGCAGCTTTGTAAATAATCTAGGGGCTGAGGTTAAACCATTAGGCAGCGCTTTAAATTGCCACAATTGCCTCATCCAGCTAAATGTCAAATGTCTCCAATAGTCTTTATGAACAGGCACTGAGTAATATGCATCCTTTAGATCTATACATGCCATATAACAACCTCTGGAAACCAATTGCTTGGCAGTCTCAAATGTTTCCATTTTGAAATGTTTATACTGCACAAATGGATTAAGGTCTGTCAAGTCCAAAATAATATGACTCCCGCCATCTTTCTTTGGTCTAGGAAAAATATTAGATGCGAATTGGTGAGGTTGACAAACTGTCTTCTCAATTACACCCTTTATATATAATTTTCCAATTTCAGCTTGAACCTCCAAATTCTCCTTTTGTGAGAAAATGAGTGCCCACCGTGGGGTATGTTGAGCAGGTGGACACAAATTGGGAATGAATTCAATTCGAAACCCTTGTATGGTTTGCAGTATAAACAACTCTGATGTTATCCCATACCATTCTTTCAAAAACCAGTGTAACCTCCCCCAACTGGTACGTAATTCTCACTGAATATGTTTCAACAGGCACCAGACCCACGTACCTCCATGGTTGCCGGTGGCATTCTTTGTCCCCTGGTTCTGGTGGCATGTTTGGTCGTGCTGCATGTTGCATGTTGCTAGGCTTACACAGGGCAGCAAATTTTGGGTTGATTGTAGGGCGGATGTCGCTCTTTCTAAGGCAGTTAATCTCAAAGTGCACATTGCACATGAGAGCCAGGGCATCCTGCTGAACCTCAGTCAGGTGCCCACCATTCACCGACCTCCCGAATGCCGTAATGCCGGAAGCTAGTAGCTTCAGTACTATTTGCAGCTTCATCTCCTGTGCCCTGATGCCTACTACCATATGGCCCCAGATGACATGGTTTACTGCCGGCACTTACAAGCTCACCACCAAACTCCACCAGCTAGGCCTCACCTCGCCGATATGCGATTGGATCCTGAACTTTCTGACGGAGCGACCGCAGGCAGTGAGACTGGGCCCGCACCTGTCCTCCACTATCACCCTGAGCGCCGGCACACCACAGGGTTGTGTACTAAGCCCCATGCTCTACTCCCTCTTCACTCACGACTGTGTTCCTGCATTCGACACCAACACCATCGTGAAGTTTGCAGACGACACAACAGTGATTGGGCTGATCACCAACGGTGATGAAATAAAATACAGGGCGGAGGTGCAGAACCTGGCGGACTGGTGCACACGTAACAACTTGTCACTTAACACCTCCAAGACCAAGGAGCTGATTATTGACTTCAGGAGGTCCCATAATGGAGAATACGCCCCAATCTCCATTTACGGGGAAAGTGTGGAGAGAGTGTCCAGCTTTAAGTTTCTGGGCACTCACATTTCAGAGGACCTCACATGGTCCACCAACACCGCTGCGCTGGTCAAGAAGGCACAGCCATGACTGTTCTTCCTGAGGACATTAAAAAAGATTGGTCTGCCCCAACAGCTGCTGACAACGTTCTACCGCTGCACCACAGAGAGCATATTAATGTATGGCATCTCTGTGTGGTATCTCAGCTGCACGGAGGCGGAGAGGAGAGCTCTTCAGCGCGTCGTCCACAGAGCGCAGAGGATCATTGGGACAGAGCTACCAGCCTTGGAGGGCATCTACCACACACGGTGCCTCAGGAAGGCCGTCAGCATCCATAAAGACTCATCACACCCCTGTAACGGACTGTTTGAACTACTTCCCTCCGGCAGACGTTACAAGGCCTTCTACGCCCGAACCTCCAGACTCAGAAACAGCTTTATTCCAAGAGCTATAGTGGCTCTGAACCAGCCCTGCTGAGTGCCCGCCACCCCCCCCCCCCCATGGACTGTCTCCCTCGGATGGTCACGACACACAGCTTATTTATTTATTTTACTTTTCTTTTTCATCGGTTGGAGCTGCATACTAAATCTCGTTGCACTGACGTGCAATGACAATAAAAGGTATTATTATTATTATTATTATTATTATTAAGCAGGAAACAATTAGCCAGTGTGTCGCATTTCCTAGCTGTTGCATCCATGGTCAGCTCCTGAAGCTGGTGTGAGGCCAAGTAATTTATTGTCGTTGCCAATTCTTCCCCAAGTGGCTCTCCTAAATCTGTCGGGATGGCAAATCTAGCTGCCAGGAATGGGACATCCGGCTCGTGCCCTTCGTCCCTTGGGGCAGCTTCCAATGCTAAGCCCTCAGATTCGGCGTCAGATTCATACTGACCCGTTAAGCTCTCCTCCTCCAAGAGGGAGACATTAGGTAGCCCTGTGGTAGGTGCCGCTGGCGCGGGCTCTTGAAGAGGCTGGCGCTCTTGATGGATTATCCCCTCCATAAGGAGCTCCATCCTGGATAACTGCCCAAACACGGTAACCTTTCTCGGAGGGGAACCCTGCCGACCGGACTCATCGGAGACTATCGGCCGTACAGACTTTCTGGTGGCTTTACGCCCCACCGGCGCAGCCACGGTGCCCTCAGACATCAAGTCTGCAGTCGCTGGTTTCACTATTTGCGACTCGGTAGATGAGCTAGACGGCCGCCAGCTACCCGCATCCTTAGTTAATTTCGCAACGGCTCGCCTTGCTCTCAACGATTTCTCCATGCTTGGACTTGCCCTCCTGTAACAAGATTTCACAAGCGCAGAAACGACCTCCGACTAAGTTTGACACTTACCTGAGGCTACAAAAGTGCTGGAGAAACTCAGCGGGTGCAGCAGCATCTATGGAGCGAAGGAAATAGGCAACATTTTGGGCCAAAACCCTTTTTCAGACTGATGCGTGGTGGGGGGGGCGGGGAGAAGAAAGGAAGAGGAGGAGCCCGAGGGCTGAGAGAAAGGTGACAAGGGAAGGAGACAGCATGTGATTGATTCTTGTAGACTGAGCAATTGTAGCAACAGAAACAATATAATTCTTCAGTCTCACGGACAGAGCTATGAAGCATAACTGTTTCTCCTTCCACATGTGCTGACTGGCGATCTGAATATTTCCACTAATTCCTGCTTTATTTCTTGATTCCAATTATATACCTTTATTAGAATCAGATCTTTTTGCATTCCAACTGGGACAGAAATTCCAGCAGGTCGATCTGTGTCACATTGTGCAGTTATGACTGAAAGGTCATCATATACATTGTTAACGGGCAAAGCTTTATGTACTCACTAGTTTCTGACGTTGTGGAACTGACATCAGTAGTTGTTTCACTAGTTTGTGGTGGGGTGGAGCTCTGGGTGGTTGTTGTTTCTGTTGTGCTCATTGTCTCTGAAGTGAACGGTGTTGAAGTTGTTGATGGAACTGATGTTAAAGTTGTACCAGGAGATGTAGTTGTAGCTGTTGTAACTGCATTAAAATAGAGAATTGCAGCATGAAATTTACGGCTTAATTAAGTGTATGTAATACATCTAGATTATTTGCCAGAATTTGTTATTTTCATAATTATTCATCTTTCAAATGGATCGTAAGATTCCATCAACTGATTCTGTGGTACAGTGGTCAGAAAACAATGAGAAAGACTCTGCACATTGCAAACGGACAAATCTTTCTGTAATCACTAATTTCTGATGTTGTGGAAGTGACATCAGTTGTTGTTTCACTTGTTTGTGGTGGGGTGGAGCTCTGGGTGGATGTTTCTGTTGTGCTCGTCGAAGATGATGGAACTGATGTTAACGTTGTATCAGGAGGAGTAGTTGCAGTAGTAGATCCTATTGTAGCTGTATTAAAACACAGATATTCAGCATAGAACTTAACATGAAATTAATTGCTTATTAATGTTTCATTTACTTAATACAGGGATTAGATACACGGTGTGGTTCAAGCAAGAGTGTCAGAATTACGTGTCCCATGAGAGAGAATTTTAACCAGTCAAGATACAGTCAAGATAAAGGAATGGGAACCTTTTAAAATACAACAAAACTCAACCATAAAAGCTGCTTAAAAATTAACATACTGCTTTCAGTTTCACTTTAGTTTATTCTCACTTACTGAGGTACAGCGAAAATAATTTGTCGGGTGCAAACGAGACAGTGGAAAGAGAACACATGATTACAACCAAGCCCTTCACACTGCACAGATACATGATTAGGGAATACCGTTTAATGCAAGGTACAGCTAGCAAAATCCGATCAAAGATAGTCCGATGGTCACCAATGCGGTAAATCGTAGTTCAGGACTGATCTCAAGTTGTGGTAGGATGCCTCAGTTCAAAAGATCATCAGAGATAGTAATAGAATTAGGCCATCCGGCCCACTAAGTCTACCCCCCATTCAATCATGGCTGATCTATCTCACCCTCTTAAACTCATTCTCCTGCATTCTCCTGCCATCTCCTCTTAACCTCTGATCTCCATACCAATTGTAGCAGCAGAAACAATATCTGGACTTAACAAATATCAATATATTTGTGTATGAGAATATGAATAGTATATTTGAATGACTTGCACAATTGTCCGCATCCGCAGAGAGACTCAAGATGGCGATTAGAATACATCAAGTATGTTATATGCTGGTGTGTTCCGAGTCTTATTTTAAAGCGGGTTCCAGCACAAATACATAACAATTTGGCGACGAGGATTAGGATTCCGCTAACAGGAACTGTATTGCGGTCGATTTGGGGGTTTATCACGATCAGACCTGAAGTTAAAGACAAATATGCATTTGGAAAACTTTGCCTCAAATGAAGGACTGGAACGCACGATCGCCATGCAACAAGCAATATGGTAGTGATGCAGCTAAGCCCATCGAATTAGCCTTGACAGCAGGTTTCGATTGAGTGTCCAGTGCCGTGCAGCCCACGGCCAAGACCAGCAACAGCTACCGATAATGATTGAGTTTTCAGTGTCGTGCAGCCCATGGCTGAACCGCCACCGACAACGAGAATCTGAGTTTCCAAAAGCCAGCCCGTGAAGCCAGCAAAGCCAGCCCGTGAAGCTACCAGCAAAGCCAGCCCGTGAGGCTACCTGCAAAGTCAGCCCATGAAGCCAGCATAGCCAGCCCATGAAGCTACCTGCATAGCCAGCCCGTGAAGCTACCTGTATAGCCAGCCCGTGAAGCTACCTGCATAGCCAGCCCGTGAAGCTACCTGCATAGCCAGCCCGTGAGGCTACCTGCAAAGCCAGCCCATGAAATCAGCATAGCCAGCCCGTGAAGCTACCAGCAAAGCCAGCCCGTGAGACTACCTGCAAAGCCAGCCCATGAAGCCAGCATAGCCAGCCCGTGAATCTACCAGCAAAGCCAGCCCGTGAAGCTACCAGCAAAGCCAGCCCGTGAAGCCAGCCCGAGTAGTCGCCGAAGCACTGGAGTCCTGAGACAGTTTGGTCTATAGGCAAGTTGACCCGTGACTTCATCACACCAAGAGCTGGACTTAACAAACTTAGTATATGGATCACTGATGAATATAATTTTAGAGGATATATGTTGTGCCTGCATGTATGTGGTGTGAAATATATTGGTATATTATTATATTAGTATATTATTAATATTAGTATATTAGTATAAATCGATTATTATATTAGTAAATTATTATATTGGTAAATGATTAATATTGATATATTAGTATAAATCAAAGAGTTATTGGTCGTGAATTTACTTGATAATTGCTCAGTGATTTTGTAAATGTTCGAGGACATTGTGTAAGAGGATGGCACGTTGTTTAACTGAGTAGCAACAGTTTAACCATGGCTAATACAATTGTTGGGAATGTGTCCCAGTTAGAATCTGGGTATACTTTTGAGGAATTAACCGAAGTCTTAGAGGCTTGGTTCACTTCAAACAGTATCACTACAGAAAAGAAGAAAAAAGCATTGTTCCTTACAGGTTTAAGAAGCAAGGGTTATCACACCCTACATGCGTTGCTGCAGCCAGCGAAGCCCGCTAGTAAAACGTACGAGGAATGTAAGGAAGCGTTAATTGCTCATTTCTCACCAAAACCAACAGAAATAGTGCAAAGTTATCGATTCTATACATGCACACAAGCAAATGAAACAATCCTTCAGTTCCTCGCAAAGCTTCGGCAGTTAAGTGATGGGTGTAATTTTAGGGAACTGGAGCATATGCTAAGGGATAGGATGGTGGTAGGATGTGCAGATGTTAACATCCAGCGAAAACTGTTGGGTACACCAAAATTAACCTTTGAGAATGCAGTCAAATATTGCGATAGCGATGGAGATTACCAAACAAGAAGTAGAGCAGATCAAGAAGATGGGAAGGCCTCAAGATGATTTTCCCTCCGTCCATCAGCTTCAGAGGAAGGCATCTGGACTAAAGAAGACAAGGTGTCCACCAAGGGCATCCAAAGACAAGGTTCAATTATCCAAGAAGTGCTGGAGATTTGGCAACAGCCATGAGCCAGTGACGTATAAATTTCGAGATGGTAGGTGCTTCAGGTGCTCGGGAATGGGTCACACCAAAAACCAGTGCAATGCTGTTAGAGCCTACCAATGGAGTAGGGGACAATTCCAGAAATAAGCAAACCACTTGGAAGAGGCTGCTTCGAATTCATCAGAGGTTATCAAGGGCCACTTGGAAGATGTTGACATTGACGAACTCTGACCCGTATACAGCCACTTTGAACGGCAGTGAACGGCAGTGAGGTACAACTAGAAGTGGACAATGGAAGTCCATGGACTATCGTAACAGAAGAAATGTTCAGAAAACTCAGTCAGGACCCCAGACTAGATCCCTGTAGAATCAAGCTGAAATCCTACACAGGTGAGAAGATAGACATTTACGGACAAGCAGTGGTACAGGTACAGCTGGATCCTCACAGAAAGCCAGAAACCCCGACCCTAGTGGTAGTAAAGAAAGGTGCAAGCCTAATGGGAAGAGACTGGTTGAACACAGTACTCAACTGTGTTGTGCCATGAACACAGTACTCAACAAACATGCTAAGCTGTTTGATAACAGCACCCATGGAGTACTGAAGGGATACCAAGTCAAAGTGTATCCACAAGACGAAAACAGTGGAGCAAAGTTTTACAAGGCAGCCCCTGTTTCATATGCTGCTAGAAAGCAGATTGAGCTCTGGGTGGTTGTTGTTTCTGTTTTGTTCGCTGTCTCTGAAGTGAATGGTGTTGTAATTAATGATGGAACTGATGTAAAAGTTGTACCAGGAGATATAGTTGTAGTGGTAGATGTTGTTGTAGCTATTATAAAACACAAATGCTCAGCATGGAAAGTACATGGAATTTAACACTTTCTTTGTAATGGGAGTGTCTTTCTTCACAGATATTCCCGTATACAGCCACTTTGAATGGCAGTGAACGGCAGTGAGGTACAACTAGAAGTGGACACTGGAAGTCCATGGACTATCGTAACAGAAGAAATGTTCAGAAAACTCAGTCAGGACCCCAGACTAGATCCCTGTAGAATCAAGCTGAAATCCTACACAGGTGAGAAGATAGACATTTGTAATTGTTATTTTTATAATATTTTTACAAATGGATCTTGAGATTCAATAAAGCATGTTTGGTGTTACTTTGAGAATCAAGAAGCACCTTTACAGGACTTTGGTTAGGCTGCATTTGGAGTAAGGTGTACAGTTCTGGTCACCGTGTAGAGGGATGTGAACACTTTGGAAAGTGTACAGAGGAAGTTTACCAAAATGGTGCCTGGATTAGAAGGTATTTGCTACAGGAAAAGTATGGACAGACGGATTGTTTCCTCTGGAATACTGAAGGTTGAGGGAAGACCTGACAGGAGTATCTAAAAATATGAAAGGCACAGATAGTGTAAACAGTCAGAACCTTTATCTCGTGATTAAAATATCAAACACTTCCAAATAAAACTTGTCACTATAGAGTCAACTTTTTTTAAAGAACATTTTTGGGAGATATATAGGAATTGATTGAAAAAGGTATAGCAATTGCGGAAGGAAAATCATTTTTATAGCGTTAATTCTACCGAGCATTATAAGAACCATAGAATAAGCAAAAAAAACACTTATGCAAATCCAAGACCAAAGGAGGATTAGTTTTACCAAATTTTTTATTTTACTTTTGGGCAGTCAATGTCAAAAATATGAATTTTTGGTTGGAAGATATGGATCAACAACCAGACTGGTTAAAGATGGAAAAGGAAGACTGTTTGCCTTTTGAAATTGGTCCGATTCTGTTAGCTCCCACAAAATTGAATAAAAAAATCTATAGTGAAAACCCTATAATATATAGCGGTATTCGAATTTGGAAACAACTAAAAAAGACATTAAAATTGGATAATTTATCACATTCTCTCCCCATTGCAAATAATCCTTCATTTAAACCCTCAGTGTTAGATAAAGGTTTTGCACAATGGAAAAATCACAGAATTAAAAAGATGGGACATCTTTATAGAAATTGTATTTTTCTCTCGTTTCAGGAGTTACAACAGAATTACGGATTACATTCAAATAATTTTTTTAGATATTTACAACTTAAAGATTATGTTAAATCACATACACGAGAATACAGAACTAGAGAACCAGAGATTCTAGATGAATGCTTGATTAACCCCCTAACACAGTTAAATTAATATCTTACATTTATAATACTTTTTTAGACAGTGAGATTCCGTCGGCGGAATTATATAGACTAGCATGGGAAAAGGAATTAGCTCAACCCATAACGAAAGATATTTGGGACGAAAGCCTACGACATATACACCAATGTTCGTTAAATGCCAGACATTCTTTAATACAATTTAAAGTACTACATAGACTGCATTATTCTAAAACAAAGTTAAATAGAATTTTTCCTAATATCTCTCCTATCTGTGATAAATGTCAATACCCCGTGGCTAATTTAACCCATACTTTTGTAAATTGTTTAAAAATTTTAAATCACTGGATGGATATTTTTTTAATAATCTCTGTAGTTGTTAATATCCAACTGGATCCCGATCTTAAATTAATAATATTGGGCATATCAGAACAATACCTCAAACTTACAATAAACCAAATATATTTCCTTGATTACAGTATAATAATTTGGAAAAAATTGATATTAAAATTTTGGAAAAACCCAACAACCCCCACAATCAAGATGTGGATTATGGAGATGTCGGAGACCTTATATCTGGAAAAATTAGATTTGTCTTAATTGTCAATTGACCAGAATATGGTCTCCATTTATAGATTATTTGAAGGGGTAGATTGGACCGGCGCGGAGGCCGGACTGAAGCCTGAACCCAGGACCAGATGAATAGTTTTGTTCTCTAACCTACGGACCAATCTCCTAAGTTGTATTATTGATAGTTTATCCTATTTTTCTCATTTCTTTGTTTATTTATTTTTTCTATCTATAAATATAAATAAATAATTAGAGGCAATGTTAATATGTAACCGATAAAGGAGGATCCCAGCTACTTTGGTAACTGGGTCCCTGGAATCCTGGATATTTAATATGTAACCGTTAAACAAAGTCTGTATTGGTTTGGACTATGATATGCAGATGCCTCTAATAAAAATGTATTTAAAAAAAATATATATATATCAAACACTAGAGGGCATAGTTTAGAGGTGTTAGGTGCCATGTTTAAAGGTGGTGTGCGAGACACATATCTCTACACGGAGGTGACTGCCTGGTTCATATGGTCAGAGGTAATGATTGAGGAAGATGAGATAGTGGCCTTTAAGAGGCTGTGCTCTGTTCATTGTCATGTCATAAGTGGTAGGAGCAGAATTAGGCCATTTGGCCATCAAGTATACTCCGTCATACAATCATGGCTGATCCATCTCTCCCCCTGAAACCTTATTCTCCTGACTTCTCCCCACAACCCCTGATACTAATTAAGAATCTATCTATCTCTGCCTTAAAAATATCCATTGATTTGGCCTCCACAGCCTTCTGTGGCAAAGAATTCCACAGATTCACCATCCTCTGGCTAGAGATATTCCTCCTCATGTCCTTCCGAAAGGAACGTCCTTTAATTCTGTGTCTATGACCTCTAGTCCTAGACTCCCTCCCTAGTGGAAACATCCTCCCCAACTACACTCTATCCGAATTAAATGCTTTATTTAATCACTATTTTTAAGAAGAGTGCGTTGCTTGACATATTATCATTTTTCTAATTTTCATTTTACAAATGGCTCAGAAATGATTCCATAATTTCTTTGTCATGATGCACCTTTACAGAACTTTGGTTAGGCCGCATTTGGAGTACTGTGTGCAGTGCTGGTCACTCTGTTAGAGGAAGGATGTGAAGACTTTGGAAAGTGTGCAGAGGAAGTTTACCAGAATGTTGCCTGGATTAGAAAGTATTCACTACAGGAAGGTTGGACAGACTTGGATTGTTTTCTCTGGAATGCAAGTGGTTGAGGGGTAAACTGACAGAAATATATGAAGTTGTGACAGGCATAGACAGTATTGTAGACAGTCAGAACCTTTATCCCATGATTAAAATATCCAACACTAGAGGGCATAGCCCAGACTATCCAGAGCCCACAAACACAGCATCTTCAAGTCCTAAAGCTGAGCCGCCAGGATAAACCTGTGATCGCCAGCATCTCCTCTTGAGGCAAGGGTGAACTGCAGGGAGAAGTCTGAGATCACCAGGCCTTCTCTTTCGTGACCAGGACTGAGCTGCCGGGATGAGCCCGAGATTACCAGCATCAGCCCACATGCTCCCTGACAACGAAGGACAGGGCCCCCATGCCGTCCTAGACTTTCTGTCATTGTAAATAAAAACATAGCACGAGAGTTCACCCTAGGACGTCGGTAAGGCCGATGTCTACTCTGTCATTTGATCATGGCTGATCTATCTCTCCCGCCTAACCCCATTCTCCTGCCTTCTCCCCATAACCCCTGACACCCATACTAATCAAGAATCTATCGATCTCTGCCTTATTCATTGACTTGGCCTCCACAGCCTTCTGTGGCAAAGACTTCCACAGATTCATCATCCTCTGACTAAGGATATTCCTCCTCATCTCCTTCCTAAAGGAACGTCCTTTAATTCTTGTCTATGACCTCCAGTCCTTGACTCTATCACTAGTAGAAACATCCTCTCCACATCCACTCTATCCAAACCTTTCACTAGTGGTACTTTTCAATGAGATCCCCCTTCATTCTTCTAAACTCCAGCGAGTACAGGCCCAGTGACGTCAAACGCTTATCATATGTTAACCCACTCATTCCTGGGATCATTTTTGTAACCCTCCTCTGGACCCTCTCCTGAGCCAGCACATCCTTCCACAGATATAGAACCCAAAAATGCTCACAATGCTCCAAATATTGCCTGACCAGTGCCTTATAGAGCCTTAACCTTCTCTGTGGATTGGTCCTTGTCGTGGTGGAGAAGATTGTGTGGTCCTGACATCCTGAGCGCGATGCCATCTGGGGCTATGCTCCTGGTAAGACCACCCATGGTGGTAATGTCGAGGGGGAGGTCCCTGACAAAGAGCAATCCAAACAAGACCTCAACGGTGGAACAGGCGGAGGATGATGGCTGACTTTAGTGGACCGTCACAATGGCTGGGAATGAGGATGAAGGCTGCAGCAGAAAAGGGTCCCCGGTCATCTTGGACTCCATGCCACTGAATCCTGACCCAGATCTGTCAATATAGGGAATCCACCTTAACACCCCAGAAGCAGGATTGTGGGATCTGGAAGCCCCTAGTCATGAGCTGGCAAATCAGGTGGTGGATTCTAGATTCAGTCGCTGGACTCTTGGCACAAGGCAGAAGTGCCCTTTGGCAGCTGCACCCTGAGTAGTCCTCTTTAGGATCCACTCTGCTCACCCCACTTGGGGAAAGGGCTAGAAAAGGTGCCCTAAAAATAGCCTGCCTCAAACTTACCGACTGGATTACCGCGTCCAGTGCAACCAGTAACAGACCAGAGAGGAGAACCGCGATCATCGCTAGAGAACTGAAGATGCCGGATTGACATGGCTGCCCTTTCTGAAACCCGGCGGGCAGATGAAGGACAACTGAAGGAAGAGAAGGGTGGCTACACTTTCTACTGGAAAGGAAAAGCTGCCGATGAGCCCAGGATCCATTGTGTTGGGTTTTCCCTCAGGAAACAGCTCACCAGCCACCTCTCTGAACTTCCTGTGGGAATCAGTGAACGTCTCATGACCATCCGTCTGGTGCTTGCCAACA
The DNA here is from genome assembly GCF_010909765.2 of Amblyraja radiata. Classification (NCBI taxonomy): domain Eukaryota; kingdom Metazoa; phylum Chordata; class Chondrichthyes; order Rajiformes; family Rajidae; genus Amblyraja; species Amblyraja radiata. The sequence continues at coordinate 54,741,262 of NC_045968.1, forward strand.
ACCAGATGGCAACAGTTATGAGTGCCTATGCCCCTACTTTAGACTATAAAAAGGAAGTAAAAGAAACCTTCCACGCCTGCTTGGAGAAGACACTGTCTAGAATCCCCAGGGAGGACAAGATTATTCAAGTTTGTTACATTTATTGTCAGATGCACCAATTGGTACACTGAGATTTGAGTTAGCATACAGCCATGCGAACAAAAAGAACGTAATACACGATAGAGTTTAACATAAACATCCCCACACAGTGGAATCAACGTTCCCCACAATGAGGGAAGGCAATAAAATTCAGTCATCTTCCTCTTTGTTCACCATGATCGGGACCTGTGAGCCCTCTGCAGTCACCGCTACGAAGGCCTGATGTGCAGGTGCTCTCGCCGGGACAATCGGAGCTCAGCGTCTTTGATTTTCCGAATCGGCCACTGGAGACCGCAGGTCCCGAAGTCCACAGGCCGAGTGGACCTCCAACGACCTCCGGCAAAAGATCCCAGGCCTCCGCGATGTTAAAGTCAGCACTGGAAGCTCCACAAACCACAGTTCCATGGTGTTAATCAGCAGGCCCAATACTCCGGAGCTTCAACAGGCGATCCCTGGTAAGGCATTGTCCCGTTCTGCAATGGAATTCAGTGCTGCACTGCAGCTAAAGCTCTGGCCGGTCTCCGGCAGGAAAGGCCGCGCCAATCCAAATGGTAGGCCGCGAGGGGGGGGGGGGGGCGACTTCAACGCCAGGGTCAGCAGGGGCTAACACCTCTGGAAGGATATCATAAGAAAGGGAGACATCAGGAACATCAACTCCAATGGAGCTCTGCTTCTCAGCAAATGTGCTCAGCACGACCTCACCATCATTAACATCCTCTTTCGCCAGAATAACAAACTTAAGGCATCTTTGAGACAACCACGCTCCAAACAGTGGCATCCCATTGACTGTCATTGTACGAGCCAGGGACTGCCATGACGTAAACATCACAAGGGCCATGATCGATGCAGATGACTGCTGGACAGATCATCGCCTCATCAGCTCCATGATGTCCATCAAACTCATGAGGAAGAGGAGGATTCAAACAAAGCAGATCCAGCCAAGGCTGAGCCTTGAAACCCTGGAGGAAACTGCTACCCAGCAGCGACTTCAGGCTTCTCTTGGTGATGCCTCCTACAGGAATATCCTGATGATATTGAAGGGCACTGGAGCCAGCTCAAATCCACCATCCTTGAAACCTACAAAACCATCCTTGGGTGCAAGTCCAGAAAACACCAGGACTGGTTTGACGAGAACGACACCGAGATAGAACAGCTCATCTCCAAGGAAAAGAAAGCCTTTCGTGCCTGGCAAAATGATGTAACCTGCAAGATCAAAAGAGCGGCTCACTCCAGAGTCAAGGCGAACGTCCAGAGCCGGGTGAGGGAGCTTAAGAACTCTTGGTGGATGGAATAGGCTCTGGAAATCCACAGACTAGCATACTCGGGTGACACCAGAGGCTTCTTCAGCGCTACTAAATCCGTCAATGGTCCAAGCTACCCTTAACCGCCTGCGCTAAAAGGATTCAAGATTCAAGATTCAATTTAATTGTCACATGTACTAATTAAGGTACAATGACATTTGAGTTACCATACAGCCATACTAAGTGAAAAAACAACAAAACCCACAGCCACATAAAATAAAATTTAACATAAACATCCAACACAACGGAATCCACATTCCTCACTGTGATGGAAGGCAATAAAGTACAATCTTCTTCCTCTTTGTTCACTCCGTGGTCGGGGCCTTCAACCCTCCACAGTCGCCAGCTGACGCCGGTCCGATATCTAGAAACATAGAAACATAGAAAATAGGTGCAGGAGTAGGCCATTCGGCCCTTCGAGCCTGCACCGCCATTCAATATGATCATGGCTGATCATCCAACTCAGTATCCTGTACCTGCCTTCTCTCCATACCCCCTGATCCCTTTAGCCACAAGGGCCACATCTAACTCCCCCTTAAATATAGCCAATGAACTGGCCTCAACTACTTTCTGTGGCAGAGAGTTCCAGAGACTTATCACTCTAAGCTGTTGCATTGGGATGATCGAGACTCCGGTGTCGGGACAGATTGAAACACACCGCATGGAGCTCCTGAGTCGGCCTCTTCTAACCAGAGACCGCGGGCTTCACAGTATTAAAGTTCACAGGCCTCACAGTCGGAGCTCTCCACAATCCTCGGCAATGGATCTCACCTCCCGATGTTAAAGTCCGCGCCACGCCTGTGGGTTGGAGCGCCGGGCCGGTCTTCAGGAAAGGCTGCACCACTCCAGGTTGTTAGGCCGCAGGGGGAACGGAGATTCGATACAGAGAAAAATATAATCTCCTTCGAGGTAAGTGATCAAAAAAGGTTTCCCTTGATTCCCATCCCCCCCAACCCCCACATAAAACAGACCAGGAAACACTAAAACATACATTAAAACATACTTAAAATAATACAATAATTTAAAAAAACAGTAGACAAAAGGACGGACAAGAACTGCTGAAGGACAATGAGTCCGTTAAATCCTGATGGAAGGTACACTTCCAGGAACTCCTCAACCATGACAGCACAAATGAACCAGACATTACCCACCGCATCCCCCAGAGTCCCATCAGAGAAGACATGGAGAACCTCCCACCATGACAGAGGTTCAAGATGCCATCAAGAGCCTTATGCACAACAAAGCCACCGGTCCAGATGGGATCCCAGCTGAGATCTAAAAGGAAGGTGGACCAGAGCACCTGTACCACATCAATACCCTATTCCTCAAGGTCTGGGAAATGAATAACTTCCCTCAGAATAGGGATGCTCTAATAATGACCATTTTCAAGAAGATGGACAAGGCTGAATGTGGAAACCATAGGGGCATCTCGCTCCATGTCAACAACAGCTCGTGTCTTCGCAAACCGATTTCTACCACTGTCTGAGGAGGTACTCCCAGAATCACAGTGTGGCTTCCGCTCATCCAGAGGTACAGCAGACATGATATTCACAGCATGCCAACTCCGGGAAAAATGCCGTGAACAAAGGCAGCCTTTGTACATGGCCTTCTGAGACCTGACAAACTCGGTAGACCACCTGGCTCTTTGGAGCATACTATCAGGTACGGTCTCCATGACAAATACATCAGAATATTGTGGCTTGTACATGATGGCATGTCAGTCACAGTCCGAGCCCTTCATTGTGGGGAAACGGGGATCAAACAGGGATGTATCATCGCACCCACCCTGTTTGTCGTTTTCACTACTGCCATACTTCACCTCATTGGTGAAGAGCTGCCACTGGGAATCCCAATCCTCTACAGAACTGACGGTGGGCTCTTCAACCTTAATAGGTTGAAGGCCAAGAGCAAAGTCAGTAACACCGCCATCATCGAGCTTCAGTACGTGGATGACTGCGCCATTGCAGCACGCTCTGCAGAAGACCTCAGGGCATCCTGAACGCCTCTGCCAAGGCATACAGAACCATGGGCTAAGCCTTAAATATCAAGAAGACCCAGGTCCTACATCAACCTCCACCCAACCAGCCGTCTACCCAGCCCACTATAAAAGTGGATGACTCTTGAAAATATTGACCACTTCCCCTACCTTGGCTGCATTCTTTCCTCAAAAGCTGACATCAACTCCGAGGTCAACCATCGCCTGAGTTGTGCCAGCGGAATCTACGTCACTCGGGAAAAGAGTCTTTGAAGACCGAGACCTAAAGGCTCAAACAGAACTGTTGATCTACGGAGCCGTTGTCCTCCCCATCCTGTTGTATGGAGCAGAGTCATGGACCACATACAGCAGGTACCTGGGAGCCCTGGAACAATACCATCAAAAATCTTTTCGAAAGATACTGAGGACAAACTCACCAACATCAGCGTTTTGGAGGAAGCCAACATGACCAGTATCACCACAATAATGCAGCACCAACTTCGAAGAACTGGCCATGTCATCCGCATGTCCAAGTCTCCCTAAACAGATCCTGTACTCTCAACAGAAGGAAGGTCGGCGAGCCCCTGGCGGGCCAAAGAAATACTTCAAGGACAACATCAAGCCCAGTCTGAAGAAATTCCACATCACATTGAGCAACTTGGAGCACATTGCACATTGACAGGCGCTCCTGGATGAAATGCATGCAGGAAGGAGCTGCATGTCATGTGAAACTGAACTATGCCGTGTTGCAGGAACAAAGCGACAGCACTGTAAGGAGAGAGAGAAGGGGCCCAACGACTACCAACCACCACTAGTCTCCACTGCCCACGTTGCACCAAGGTGTGTGGATCACGGATCGGCCTCTACAGGCATCTGCAGACCCACAAGTAGACAACCCTATGGAGAGGAGAGGACAGTCATACTCATTTCGAGTGACCGCTGATGATGAGGGCCTCAACATTACATCCCTGTTTTTGTATTGGAGCCCTGTTGAAATAAATGCCAACATCGTGATTGCCTTCTCTGTGCTGACTGTCATCTGGATGTTTCTAGTAGTTTCTGCTTTATTTCCTGATTCCTGACATCAGCGCTCGTTTGATTCATATATAATCATGCTCCAACTAGGGCAAGAAATTCCATTGAGTTGATCTTGGATCGAGTAGATCGAAGATGCTAAAAGTCAAGCTCTTCCAGTCCGTAGTCCTCGCTACAGTCCTTTATGCCAAGGAGACATGGAAAATCAATGTGAAGATGAAAAATAAATTGGATGCATTCCAACAACGCTGCTTGAGGAAGATCCTGAAGACTAGCTACAGAGACCACATCACAAAAGAAGAGATCTACCGGGAAACTGCAACAAAGTCTCTCAGCCAGTACATAGAGGTACGCAGGAGAAAATTTGCAGGATATTTACTCAGAATGTCACCAGAACGTGCACCTAAAATAGTAATGACATGGCAACCTGATGGAAGAAGGAAAAGAGGCCGACCAAAACTCACATGGAGGCGAACATTCCAAACGGGTTTGGAAGCCTATCGAGGGTGGAAGATGTCGCACATAACCGAACAGAATGGCGAAAGCTTGCTGCCCAATGCGCTCAACAATGTGGGAGGAACTAAGTCAAAGGACGTAAGATCTGTGTTTCTGTGTTACTGAGAGAGAGTGTGCACATTGCTAACAGACAAAGCTTTATGTACTTACTAATTTCTGATGTTGGTGGTGGGGTGGAGCTCTGGGTGGTTGTTGTTTCTATTGTGCTCGTTGTCTCTGAAGTGAATGGTGTTGTCGTTGTTGATGGAATTGATGTTAAATTTGTATCAGTTGTAATGGTAGACGTTGATGTAGCTGCAATGAAACGCAGATATTCAGCACAGAAAGTACATGAAATTAATGCTTCTTTTGCACATTTGCAATAGGAGTAGGTTACTCGACAGTTTTTGTTATTTTCACAATTATTCACCTTATGAATGAATCATAAGTATGCATTGTTCTTTGTTACTGGGAAGGGAAAGGGAGGGGAGGGGGAGGGGAAGGTGGCTATAATGCAAATCAGCTTTGGCAAGGATCTGGACCCAGTGCAGTTTGTCTACTGCCGCAGCAGATCGCTGCCTCTCCACTCTGCACCGGACCACTTGGACAATAAAGACACCTTGGGTTGTTGGTATCATCATCTCATTATTCAACACTATCACCCTCTCCAAACTTATCATCAGACCTGCAGTACTGGGTCTCTGCTCAATCCTGTGCAATTGGATCCTCAACATGCTCACTGGCAGACCACGTTCAATATGAACAACAATTCTTCCTCTAACCATCAACACAGGAGCACCTCAAAGCTGTGTGCTCAGACTCCTGCTTCACTCTTTCTATGCCCATGATTGTGACACCATAGGGATATGATTGTTGAATTGGGTAAACAACAAAAATGTTGGATGAACAGGGTGGGTAAGCAGGTATGGAGGCAAAAGGTGCACGTTGTCACTTTAGGTCAAGGCCCTGCTGCAAGATGGGACAGTAAGAGGAAAGATTACTGGTATACAGCAGTGTGAGGGAGGGGTGTGATAGAGACTGGTTGGTAATGGGTGGAGCTGATGAGAGTTGGAAATCATGGGAAGATGGCATCAGCTTGGGCTGAGGGTGGGGTGGATGGAGTGGGAAAGGGGGAAAAATCAAGGTGGACACGTGAATGTGTGTGAGAGGAGAACACTCTGGTGTGGGTGACATGGAATTGGAAAATTCCAAATTCTATGTCCATAAGTGATAGGAGCAGAATAGGACCATTCGGCCCATCGTCTACTCCGCCATTCAATCATGGTTGATCTATCTCTCCCTCCTAGCCCCATTCTCCTGCCTTCTCCTCATAACCTCTCACACCCGTACTATTCAAGAATCTATTTATCCCTGCCTTAAAAATATCCATTGATTGACTCGCATGTATTACAAGAAGTCTTTCCTCCAAATTGCACTTAACCTTGCCATAAAAATGAAGAAGGCCAAAACCAGACACGTCAATATGGAATTGGGTAGGAGAGTTAACATGCGGTAAAGCCAAATGTAACCCTATAGACCAGGTTTGAAGAGAGGTAGATTTATGCCGCACTTGGAAGAGTTTAGGGCCATGGCTGGTGATGAGGGAGGAGGTCATCGTGCCATTCAGAGTTATTCAGATGGAAACAGACCTTCAGTCCAACTTGTTCATGCCAACCAAGATGCCCATCTAAACAAGTCCCATTTGACCATGTTTGGCCATATCCCTCTAAACCTTTCCTGCCTATGTACCCATCCAAATGTATTTTATACCTACTTCAACTACTTCCTCTGGCAAGCTTGTTCCATATATCCACCATCCTTTGTGTGGGAAAAATGTTGCCCCTAAGATTTGCATTAAATCTTTCCTCAAAAAACTCAAAGAAATTTATGACACACCATATGCCATGCACAAATGCATGTTGACTATGCCAAATCAATCCCTGTCTTACATAGACATAGAAACATAAAAAATAGGTGCATGAGTAGGCCATTCGGCCCTTCGAGCCTGCACCGCCATTCAATATGATCATGGCTGAGCATCCAACTCAGTATCCCATACCTGCCTTCTCTCCATACCCGCTGATCCCTTTAGCCACAAGGGCCACATCTAACTCCTTCTTAAATATAGCCAATGAACTGGCCTCAACTACCTTCTGAGCAGAGATTCACCACACTCTGTGTAAAAAATGATTACCAAATGCATATATATATTATCCCTTAAAATCCCCTCCATTAGTCCTGAGCTACTTTCTACCTCATCTACCCTCAGACAGTTTTGATCGGACAGACTTTACAGGACTTTATCTTGCAGTAAACTTTATTCCCTCTATCATGTGGCTGTACACTGTGGATGGCTTGATTGTAATCATGTATTGTATTTCCACTGACTGGTTAGCACACAACAAAGCTTTTTGCTGTACCTCAGTCCACATAACCGTAAACTAAGCACAATAACTTTCCTACCACAAATATTCAGCATACTGATCCATTGTACTCAGGTATTTTTGCAACCTTTCTTGAATAGAGGCACACTGGATACCCGTCAGTCTTTGTGCACCTCGCCCATGTTGCAGTTATTTAAGTCCTAGGTGTGGCTGCATTTAGAGTTCAGTTCAAGCAACCATGTTACAGGAAAGATGTTGTCAAGCTGGAAAGGGTGTAGGATGTTACCAGAACCCGAGGGCTTGAGCTATAGGGCGAGGCTCAGCAGGGTAGGACTATTTTTTGGAGTGCAGGAGGATGAGAATTGATCTTATAGAGATGTATACAATTACACCTGTAATTTTGACACTTTTACACATTTACACTTGTAAACGTAATTACTAATTACATTTTAGAAACAAGTTGATTGGAATCATCTTCTGGAGATCATAACATTTTGATCAGTGCTAGAGTTGACAAGCAAAGGACTGGCCAATGTAAGAAACACTGTAAAACCATGCAGAAAAGGCATGCACAGTGTAAGTCTCCATTTTAGCAGCATTAAACTTGACAGGTTACCTGTCGATTAGGGGTGATCTTATAGAGGTGTACAAAATCATGAGAAGATTAGATCAGGAAGACACGAGTCTCTTGCACAGAGTAGGGGAATCGAGAATCAGAGGATAAACGTTTAAGGCGAGGGAGTGAAAGATTTAATAGGAACCTGAGGGGTAACCTTTTCACACACAGGTGGTGGGTGTGCGGAACAAGCTCCCGGAGGAGGTAGTTTGGGCAGGTCGTATCACGACATATTTGGACAGATACATGGATAGGACAGGTTTAGAGGGATATGGGCGAAATGGAGGAGGTAGGATTAGTGTAGGTCATGTTGGTCATTGTGGGCTAGTTGGGCCAAAGGGTGTTTTTTCAAAATGTATGTCTCTACGACTCTGTGAACTTAGATTCATATATCTCATCCAGAACTCTGCAATTTATTCTCTCGTATCGCTCATTGTCTTTGGATATATTATCAGATCAAGAACATTTATCTACCTTTATACATCTTCAGACATTCAGAAGGTCCATGATTGTAATATGCACTGCCTTCTATTTCTCCAGTACTGATGTAAGGCTCTCTGCCCTATAGTTTCCTGGCTTATCCCTCCTTATTCAATAAGAGAACAACATATGCTATCCAGTCCTCTAGTATATCACCCGAGGCAAACAGGCTCAAATGTGTTTTCTGGAAGAAACTAGGTGGATAACAAATGTCCCGATAGTAGCCCAAGCAATCTCTTAATTTGCTTTGAATAGATCCAGGGATTTAACCACCTTAATAAGTGCCAGCATCTCAACCACCACATCCTTCCTGATACGAACATGACCCAGAACATCAGAGTATCCTCAAACCTCTATCTCTTCATCTTCCACATCCTTCTTCCTGGTGAATACCGATATCATCCTTTGTCCTTCAGATAGCCTCTTCATTCTCAAGAGCAACACAATGTTTCATATCACTTGCAAACCAGATACCTCCTACATTCTAATTAAGTTGTTAAAGTGTATGACAAATAATAAGGGTTTCAATTCAGGATCTCTGTAAACACAGTGACCAGAGGGGTCACCGACTTCCTTCCAATCACAAAAAAACAATCCTCCACACTCACTCACTACCTCTTGAAACAAAGGCAACGTTGCATCCAATTTGGCAACTTACTTTGGATGCCATATGCTCTACCATTTCAACCAATATCCCATGTGGAATCTGGTCAAAGGCCTTACGGAAGACCATGCAGATTACATCCACCGCATCTGCTATGTGGCCTCCCCAATAGGTTAGACTAGGATTAGTGTTGTGTAAATATAGATGGTTGATGTTGGCCTGAAGGGTTTGTTTCTATGTTGAATCGCCCTGTAATTCAATGATTCCACAGCTGGAGATAGTTGGATCATCTCATCATTTGCTATCCACTGTTGCAAACGGAGGATCATTCTTGACTCAAAGAAAACTGACTGCACTTCCTTTCCCTCTACCGGAGACCAACAGGCAGACCGAACCCTTGTCTCTACAATGACTACACACTCATATGCCACTTCATTCAGCACACCACTTTATGCTCAATATTCCACTTGGGTTTGAGTATAATGAAACTTCCAAAGACATTCACTCGAGGGCCAGGACATACCTCATCATGAGTAAAGGAATTCAGATTGTGATGTTCTGAAGCTAATGGCCTCTGGTCCTAGACTCTCCCGTTAATGGAAACATCCTCTCCACATCCACTCTATCCAGGCCTTTCACTATTCGGTAATTTTCAATGAGGACCCATCTCATCCTTCTAAACTCCACTGAGTACAGACCCAGTGCTTTCAAAAGCTCATCATATGTTAACCCAATAATTTCCAGCATTATTCTCGTAAATCTCTTCTGGACCCTCTTCAGAGCCAGCATTTCCTTCCTCAGATATGGGGCCCTACACTGCTCACAATATCCAAAATGTGGTCTGACCAGGGTCTTCTAAAGCCTCAGCATTACATCCCTGTTTTTACATTCTAGTCCTCTTGAAATAAATGCTAGCATTACATTTGCCTTCCTTACTACCGATTGAACTTGCAAATTAGCATTTTGGGAATCCTGCACTGGCACTCCCAAATCCTTTTGCACCTCAGATTTCTGAATTCTCTCCCATTTAGAAAATAACCTATGCCTTTATTCCTCCAACTAAAATGCATGACTCCACACTTTGCTACGCTGTATTCCATCAGCCACTTCCTTGCCCACTCTCCCAACCTGTCCAAGTCCTTCTGTAGAGTCCATTCTTTTTCTACACTACCTGCCCCTCCACCTAACCATATCATCTGCAAACTTTGCCACAAAGCAATCAATTCCCTTGATATATAACGTGAAGCGTAGCGGCCCTAGCACCGACCCCTGCAGAACACTGCTTGTCACTGGTAGCCAAGCAGAAAGAGACATATTTATTGCCGCTCTTTGCTTTCTGCCATCCAGCCCACCTGCTATCCATGCAAGTATCTTCCCTCTGATAGCAGATGTCAGTCGATAGTCTGTCTCCTGTCATGGAGACAGAGAGATCAAGAAAGGGGAGAGGTGTCGGAGATAATACAGGTGAATTTGACGGCAGTTTAGTTTAGCTTTAGTTTTGTGATACAGTGTGGAAACAGGGCCTTTGGCCCACCAATAGCACACTGACCATTGGTCACTCGTACCTAGTTCTATGGTATACCAGTTTTGCAATCTTTACACTAGGGACAATTTGCAGAAACCAATTAACCTACAAACCTTCATGTCTTTGTGGGATGTGGGAGGAAACTGGAGCAACTGAGAAAACCCAGGGAGAGTGTGCAAACTCCACACAGACAGCCTCACTGAAGGAAGCAGTGGTGAAGCAGGTGTAAATGTACACATCAAATGGGATCCCCAAATCAATCAGTTGCAATCGAATAAACAAAAGGTGCACTATCTTTATGCAGCATGTACAGTAAAGGTATTTTCTAGTTTGGTTAGTTAATGTTTCTTCAAGCTAGTGTGAAAAACACAGAATTTTCATCCACCCAATCTATAATGCCTACTCTCACCCATTGTGACTCATTGCACATCTAGGTTGAGGAGTGTTAAGTTGAGTTTAACAGGAAGCAAACCTTAAAACCTGTTAAACATGCATAGAAGCTTTGACAAATACATTCCTACTGCTTACAAGGAAAATAGAAACATAGAAACATAGAAAATAGGTGCAGGAGTAGACCCCTTCGAGCCTGCACCGCCATTCAATATGATCATGGCTGATCATCCAACTCAGTATCCTGTACCTGCCTTCTCTCCATACCCCCTGATCCCTTTAGCCACAAGGGCCACATCTAACTCCCTCTTAAAAATGAACTGAAATACAAAGTCTGCTTTTCCATCTTAGCTGCTCATAAGATCCAAGAGGAAAATGTATTAGATTATATCATTACATAAGGTATTCCTCATTTTCTAAATTGCTCTAAAATCCACAGTTCATTAAACAATAAAGATATAATTTATTTACCAAGTGTGTTCCCTTGGTGAGCCATGTGAATAGTAACCAGCAAGATAAAGTAATGCGAGAACATCCATCTAGGCTGCATGGTGTTTTTCTCTCTTGTCCTCTTGTTCACTATGCAGCCTGCAATGATTTTCTTAAAGTAAAACATTCAACTGCAATCACATTTCAGACAATGTGCCTGCAAGAACTCCTCCCCCTTGAATGATTCAGTACTCTGAATGACCGTCCAATAATAAGCATCTGCTACTGGAGGCTAAATGTAATAGTCAGTAATAGTAAGATTAAACGAGAACTTACCAGTTTGAAGTTTGATCTGTATTTTATGAGGAGTTACGATGAGGGATTACGTGAAGAACCCGCTCAGTGCGCAGGCGCGGCATACGTCCAAGCAGCGGTGTGGAATCACAGATAGACACAAGTATTTGAAGTAAACATAGTAAAGAAAAAGAGACATCAATTTATCAGTTTGATCCATATAATGAGGGTGGGAGCGGAGGGCACGTAATCCCTCATCGTAACTCCTCATAAAATACAGATCAAACTTCAAACTAGTAAAGTTCTCGTTTAATCTTACTATTTTACTTCGGAGTCACGTGAGTGACTACGTGAAGATTTCAAAGCTCTGTGATTTCAAACCGTGTAACAGTTTTATTCACTCACTGCCGAAGTTCTTGAGGGAGGAAGTGTTATCGTAATTACCCAATGAATCTGTTTTTCAAGAAACAAAAAAAGGTATTTATTAACAATAACAAAAATAAATTGCTCCCCCGGGCTTAAATTAAATATTTGCAGCTTCTAATATCTTTGCTGCAAATAAATCAGGTTTCATCAACGGCTTATTGTAAAATGTTCTGAATGTTGATTCCCTCGGCCATCCTGCTGTATTCAGAATGAGATCAATAGGTACATCCATTCTTGCTGCCGTTGATGTGGACGCTGCGCTAGTGGCATGAGATTTAAAGGTATTAATATCTATCCCGGCAGCTTTCAGTACCTGTTTTAGCCATCTTGAGATGGTTTGGCTTGTTACCCGGCCATGAGGTTTTTTGTGGCTGACCCATAAGGCTTGTTCACTCCCTCTGATGTTGTGGGTTGTGTCTATATACTGTAGTAGATGGGTCACCACACACAAACGTGGCTCTGGTGGGTAGGCCCGGAATACCACTAGTGGATTGGATGTTCCTGGCCTGCTTTGTTTCACCAGACCTTGTAGAATGAATGTGATCTGATCTGGGGTTGTCACCATGTTGTCCAGTCTCAATTTGTGTAGTGACTGGACCCTCTGAGCGGATACGAGTGCCATCAGCATGAGCGTCTTCAGTGTTGATTGCTCGAGGCTGAGGGATCTAGCTGGTGGCCATTCCCTGAGGTATGTCAGGACGACACTGATGTCCCAAATATGGGTATACCTGGGCTTGGGGGGCTTAATATTATAAATGCCCCTCATAAGTTTTACCACCAGTGGATGGGATCCCATTGCCTGATGTCCTGCTGGTTTGAGGTAAGCAGAAAGAGCACTACGTGCTGTGTTGATGGCACTGTAACTGATCCCTTCATGATGGTGTAGATAGGCTAGGAACTCCAATACGTTGGTTACTGTGGCTGTTTCATATGTTGTCCCTGTTTCCTGGCAGTACTTTTCCCATTTTTTGATGCTGGTTAAGTACTGCCTTTTGGTGGATGTTCGAAGGGATGCTGACATGGTGGTGATGGTTTGTTCGGACAATCCCAGGTCCAGGTAAGGTCTGTTCAGAACCCGCAACCCAGGAGTTTAATGTCTTCATGGCATGGGTGGCTTATGCCTGATACTGGATGAGTTAATAGTCCTGGATCACTGTGAAAAACCATTGGTGATTCAACCACCATGTCATGCAGAACTGGGAACCATGGCTGTGTAGGCCAGTCAGGCACCATCAAAATACCAGAAGCAGAGTCCATCTGTATTTTGCAAAGTACTCGACTGATGAGGCAGAAGGGAGGGAAAGCATAGAAGAAGAAATTTCCCCAATCCAGCGTGAAGGCATCTACCGCTGCTGCCTCTGGGTCTGGTTCCCAAGCGACATACATAGGTAACTGGTGATTTAGTCTTGATGCAAATAAATCGATATCTGGCGTTCCATATTGCTTGATAACTTTAGCAAATACTTTAGGGTTTAACATCCATTCGATGTTGTCATTGAATTTGCGTGACCTGGTGTCTGCCACTGTGTTTAGCTTACCTGGTAGATAGGTAGCTGAAAGCCAAATATGTCTTTCGACACACCATTGCCAAATCATATTGACCAATTTGTCGCATGATAAAGATTTTATGCCGCCCATATGGTTAATATAAGCTACCACCGTAGTATTATCAATTTGTAACCGAACATGCAAGTGCTGCATATTGGATGCATATGCTTTTAAACCATAAAAGGCGCCCAACATTTCTAAATAGTTAATGCCCAGTGTAGATAGTAATGATGACTCTGGGTTAGTCCATCTACCACCTGTGCTGGATATGGAGTTAGTTGCTCCCCAGCCTTGAGCACTGGCATCTGTCTGAAGAACTAAAGTAGGGTTAGTGATGATAATAGGACTAAAACTATGCCAAACATTTTGTGTCCACCACTGTAGCTCTGATATTGCTTCCGTGGGTAATATCATGACACGATCATAGTGACCTCTATGTCGTTTTAGTGCCTGTACCTTTGCTCTTTGTAAATTTTGATAGTGCAAAGGTCCAAATAGTGTAGCCAGAAATGCTGCTACCATTTTACCAATCACTGTTGCTACTTGTCGAATAGTTGGTCTTTTGTTGACCATTAAATTATTGCATGATTGTGCTAATCCAATCATTTTCTCCCTTGGCAGGGTAACAGTCATATGGACTGAGTTAATTGTGAAACCCAGGTAGTCCATGATAATGGATGGATTTAACTTAGATTTATCTGGATGTAGGACGAACCCCAGAGTTTCAAGGAGCTGTTTTGTAGCTGAGACTGCTGCCACAGCCAGTTCCATTGTTTTCCCCACTATGAGGATATCATCCAAATATGCCATGACAATATGTTTTTGTTTTCTTAGTATTGCCATGGCTGGCTTCAATATTTTTGTGAATAATCTTGGGGCTGAAGTGAGGTTATTAGGCAATGCTTTGTACTGCCACAGCTGCCCCATCCAGATAAATTTTAGTTATCTGCTATGATCCTTGTGTATGGGTATTAGATAGTAAGCATCTTTGAGATCAATGCTTGCCATGTAGTATCCTTTGGAAATCAGTTGTCTAGCAGTAACAAATGTTTCCATTTTGAAATGTATACACTTAACAAACTTGTTTAGTGATGTTACGTCAATGATGATGCGACATCCACCATCTTTTTTGGTTTTGGTGAATATATTGGATACAAATTCCAAGGGTTCATGTTTGGTCTTTTCTATGACCCCCATTGTGATAAGTCTCACCAGTTCAGCTTGTCCCTCCCGTTGCTCTTTGACGGGGAGAAAATACCCTTTGGGGCCAATGTTGAACTGGCGGCGTTTTTTCTGATATAAACTGAATTTTATATCCACTAATGCTGTTGAGTATATACTTGTCACTCGTGACCATACCCCATGCTTCTTTAAACAAGTGTAATCTCCCCCCTGTTAGTAAAGCACCCTTATTCTCTATATGCAGGTAGGAACCAGACCCGCCTATCTCCATGGTTATTGGCGATTGTGTTTCTTCATTTTCCTGAAGGTTCTGTTCTGACGTGCTGGCGATGTTGGGGGGAGGCGCATTTTCCAGGGGGTCCGCTGCGGGCCCTGATCTAAAAAAGATCTTTGGGGATAATGTGCGGACCCCAAGCGTTCACCAGTCCCATATTGCGGACGTCGACTGGTGGATGCCGTGGGGTGCTGCCGCTTGGGTATCGGAGGTCTTGGTTTGCTCGTCCCGGGGCCTGCCCTCATTAGGCCGAAGGTTTTTGATGCTTCCTCCATCTTCCTCCATCTCCTCCATCTCCTTCAGTTTTTTATTGAGATCTTTCCCAAATAGCAGCGCGTCCGTCTCCGCAGCTGGGGCTTTACACAAGCCAGCAAATTTGGGATTGAGATTGAGGGACGACAGATGGCACAATGGGCTAAGTGTTCGGCTGGCAACCGGAAGGTAGCTGGTTCGAATCCCGCTTGGAGTGCATACTGTCGTTGTGTCCTTGGGCAAGACACTTCACCCACCTTTGCCTGTGTGTGTCCTTGGGCAAGACACTTCACCCACCTTTGCCTGTGTGTGTGGATGTAATTATGTGAAGCACTTTGGGGTCAATGCAAGTTGACTAAAAATGTGCTATATAAATAAAGAAATTTTAATTTTAATTTAATTTAATTGAGGGCAGATTTTATGATTTCCCTCCGGAGATTGTTGATCTCAAATTGTGTGGTACACATTAATGCCAGCACATCCTGCTGGCAGGTATCCATCTCCGTGGTCTCCACGGAACGAGCAAAGGCTGTGATGGCCGACGTCAGGAGCCTTAGGATGCGCTGTAGCTTGAGTTCTTGGGTCCGGATGTGTGGCCCCACATGCCCCCAGATTTGGCTGTTGACACTTTTTACTTTGAGGGCCTCACAGTTTTCTGGTGCTGTGTGTTGTTCCAGCACCTCAGCGAGCACCTTTTCCAGTAATGGTTTATTGGATAGATGGTTGATGCTGGCCGCCATTCTTGGTTCCATCGGTGCTCCAGCCCGTGGGGTTGCTACAAAGCGGTCCACCACACCCAACAGCTCTTCCTGTTCCTGCACCCCTGGCATACTCCCGAATTCGTCCGCCTGCCCCTGTTCCAGACCAGCCCAGCCCTGATCACCAATGCTAGCCTCCAGTAATGATGGAGCAGAGGGCAGTGCACAAGACACTGTGGAGGAGGTACCTGTCCTTCCTCCCCGGGAGCGCTCTTGCTGCGTGTCCCGGTGGAGCATCTGCTCTAGGAGCTGCTGAATGCAGCTCAGGCGGCTGTCTCTCCTCCGCTTTGGTGGAGACATGTCCCCCTCCGACGAATCGGAGATGACCGGCCGGTTGGACTTCCTGGCCGCTTTCCCAGTCCGCCGTGCAGACTTTGGCGAGACTGGGCTTGGCTCGGTCTCGGGGATAGCGAAACGCTCTGAGAGCGACGCTGCCGCCGGTTGCTGCCCCGCTGGAATGGAACGCTCCTCTGGTGGAGTTGAAGCGGGGGCAGTTCTCTTTGAGAGTTTTCTGTGTTGTGTCGACATTCTGAAAGGCAAACACAACTCCAACTCTCCTCCGTTATTCCACACGCACCGTATACTTACCTGACGGTCCGTTTTAAAGTGCAGCTGGAGAGCCTGACTCCAGCTGCCGCCGCTGTTGCACTGCTGGTGTAATGCCGCGCCTGCGCACTGAGCGGGTTCTTCACGTAGTCACTCACGTGACTCCGAAGTAAAATCATAGATGTTGTCATGCTACATATTACTGTAAAACATACCGGATTGGCATGATATCAATTAGATGTGCGAAATATGTGAACTTCAACCATTTTTCATTTTTCTAACTTTTTTTCTGGAAGAAGTGAACTTCTCATATTTCATAGGTAGGTGATCCGGCAGCCTCAGATCTCTGTGAGGCAAGTCCCTCATTTCCCTTTTATTATCCCTCTTTCTCCTCCCTTCACTCTCCCCTTCCACTTATATCCCTCCCTCTGGCTTTGCATTTCACTCTTCTCTCCTTTTCACCTCTTGTCCTCGTCACTTCACCCATCTGCCAAACAAAATACCCCTCACCTGTATCCACCTATTATTTGCCGGGCTTTGTCCTGCCCGCACCTCTCTCTTCCAGCTTTTTTCTTTCTACCAATGTCATTCTGAAGAATGTCCTGACCTGAAATGTCGCTTGTCCATTTCCTCCACAGATGTTGTCTAACCCGTTAAGTTCCGCCACACACTTTGTGTTTTACTCACAATTCCAATATCTGCAGTCCTTTGTGTCTCCACTTCAATTAAAAAAGACTTGTTCATCTTTTATATCCTCTTGGCTTCTCAGAGTACTTTCCAGACAGTTAAAGATTTTTTTAAGTAAAATAACTGCTGTAATGTCAGAAGTATGGCAACTAATACATGCATTTGCTCTAACAATCAGGAGCATGATAATGACTAGATGATCTATTTTTAGACCGGGAGCGGGGCCGTAAATTGCCCGGCATGGCCTAAAATGGCCTGAAGTGGGTTCACTGTGATGGATGTTTGTGTGAATTAAATTGTGTGTATGTCTGTAGGAAATTGTCTTTGTTTGTATGGCTGTGGAAACGGAATTTCGTTTGAGCCTCACTGAGGTTCAAATGACAATAAATGGTATTGTATATTGTATTGTATTATTGTATTGTATTAGTGATCATGACAATCCAAGAGTAAATATTGGCACAATATTGGCACCACTGCTTTGCTTCAAAGTCACCACTAGGGGGGTGCCACTACGGTGGCAGCCTCTGCCAACAGTCGGTCTGTTTTTCCATCTTTCTGTTATTTTTAGTAAATAAAGTATGTTTTAGAGGTTTCTTAGTCTTTTAATGTGGGGAAGGTGGGTAGGGTAAGGGGGAAACCGTTTCTCAGTCACTTTCTGGCGAGGATGCGACTATTCTTCGAGTACCATCTTCGCCCCCCCTTCACGGCCTACCAACTGGATTGGCGCGGCCTTTCCTGCCGGAGGCTGACCAGAGCTTCAGCGGTGGCGCAGCACTAGATTCATTGCGGAGTGGGCGATGCCTTACCTGGGATCGCCGTTTGAGGCTCCGGAGTGTGGGGCCTGCTGCTTCAACATCGTGGAGCTGTGGTTTGTGGAGCTCCCAGTCGCAGGCGGCACTGACTTTAACATCACAGAGTCCTGGGATCCCCTTGCCTAGGGCCACCAGTGTGAATCTCCACCCAGCTCGGCCTGTGGACTTCGGGAGCCATGGTCTCCGGTAAACAGGGTGGCCGATTCGGAAGTCCAAGCCGCTGAGAATGTTCTTCCGTTCCCACGTCGGAGTTCCATCATCCTGGCGAGAGGGCCTGAACATCGGGCCGCCCGTAGCGGTGACTGCGGGGGGCTCGGGAGGCCCCGACCACGAGCCCCCCGTGAACAACAAAGAGGAGGATGACTGAACTTTGGTGCCTTCTCTCACAGTGGGAAACTTTGACGCCACTGTGTGGGGATGTTTATGTTAAAGTCTATCGTGTTTTGGAATCATGTGATGCAGCGGTACCATAAGGATTGCTGATTTCAGTTCATGACGTGGATAGACCTACATCTCCGAATATAGATTTGAAAAATTCTCTTTTAAGGGGCCTTCTCTTCTATCTCTACTTTCCACCTTTTCTTTTTTATTTTATTTTTTTATTTTTATTTTTTATATCCACACTTCACATATTTCTACTCTCTACCATCTATTTTTCCACTCTTTCCCCTTTCTATTGTTTTCTTTTTCTTGTCTTGCGTACTTCCTTCTCATAACATAAAACTAGAGGTTGTACATAGAATGGATTACGGTATGACATAGTTGGTACCTAAAATTAGGTGCCACTGTATTGTTTTGTATTGTATTAACTTCTAATAAAATAAACAAAAAACAAAAACAAAAAAAATATTAAAATAAAGGTTGATTGATTGATAAAAAAATTAAAATAAATAAAAAAATACAGTCTATCGTGTGTTGTGTTCTTTTTTTATTCGTATGACTTGTATGGTAACCTAAATTTCACTGTACCAATTGGCAATAAATGCCTCTTGAACTCTTGAAGTATAGCCAAGAAATCTTCTCCCTGTCAACCTGAGCAGGTGAGTTTTCTGTTTAGTGATTCATCCGAAGGTGTGTACCTCTGGTAATGCTGTTCAACAACTACATCACAGATTGAATCATTCTAATAAGGGTGATATTGATATTGGAAATGGAAATTGCTGGAGTTTAGAAGGGTGATATTGGATATTGGAAATGCTGGAGTTTAGAAGGGTGAGGGGGAAAGCTCATTGAAACTTATACAACTTGATATTGGAAATCTACAATCTGCAAATATATCACTTGACTTTTAGAAATCCCTTCAGTCATTGAAATTTAATAATGGCAAACTTTAAATAGTTTTATTCTTTAGACTTGTATGTTATGAACTGTGTGTTCAGCTTAAAATGCTGATAGATGATGGTTGATGGTTCAAGTTCACATGTTTTGCACTTCTAATTGATATCATGACAATTCAGTATGTGTTACAGTAACATGTACCATAATATCATCTATAATCACTGACTATTACATTTGGCTCCAGTAGCAGATGCTTATTACTGGACGATCATTCAGAGTACTGAATCATTGACAGAGACACAAGTTCAATTCCCATCTTAGTATCTGAGGAAAATGAAATTCAAGTCATTGAATAAATCTGGATTTCAATGAAATTAATTTCAGTAATAGTCAAATACTGGATTGTTGTAAGAAAAACCTATCTGTACTTCAGGGAAATAAATTTGCTGCCTTATCCATTCATGTTTATGTGTGATTCTGGACCCTTCAATGTTACTACTTCCATAAGTCAATGACAATCAGAAGAGGGCAATAAGTGCCAGCATTACTAATCACATTCACATCCCATGCACAAATAAGTTAGAGGGATGTAATGCTGTGGCTCTATGAAGCGCTGGTCAGACCGCATTTGGACTGTGAACAATTTTGGGCCTCATATCTGAGGCGTGCGCTGGAGAGGGACCAGAGGAGATTTATGAGAGTGATCCCATTGAAATTATTGGATTTACATTGTGATTAGCATTTGACAGCACTGGGCCTGTACCTGCTGGAGTTTAGAAGGGTGAGGGGGAAAGCTCATTGAAACTTATTGAACAGTAGAAACCTGGATACAGTGAATATGGAGAGGATGTTTCCATTAGAAACATGGAAACATAGAAAATAGGCACAGGAGAAGGCCATTCTGCCCTTTGAGCCAGCACCACCATTCAATATGATCATGGCTGATCATTCACAATCAGTACCCGATTTCCGACTTTTTCTCCCGCTAGTGGGAGAGCCTAGGACCAGTGATCATAGCCTCAGAATTAAAGGACATTCCTTTAGGAAGGAGATGAGGAAGAAGATGAGGAAGAAGTTCTTTAGTTATAGGGTGGTGAATCTGTGGAATTCTTTGCCACAGAAGGCTGTGGAGGTCATGTCAATGCATATTTTTTAGGCAAAGATAGATATATTTGTGATTAGTATGGGTGTCGGGGGTTATAGGGAGAAGGCAGGAGAATGGGGTTGAAAGGGAAAGATAGATTAGCCATGATTGAATGGTGGAGCAGATTTGATGGGCCGAATGGCCTAATTCTGCTCCTATCACTTATGACATTGTGAAATATCAGTGCGGTGATGCATTGCTGGGAGTTGCCAGCTTATTGAATTCTAACATGGTGTAGTTTTTTTCTCTGGAATAACTATGGGGACTGTTTTAATTGTGTGGGTGTGGGCTGAGTAAGAAGAGATGGTGGTGGCTGACAATTGCTATTTTAACCTGATCATTTTTGAGTTTAATAGTAAGATTAAACGAGAACTTACCAGTTTAAAGTGTGATCTTTATTTTATGAGGAGTAACGTTGAGGGAATACGTGAAGAACCCCGCTAGGACGCATGCGTGTCATTCTTCAAAGCAGCGGTGTGGAATAACAGATAACTATAATAACTAAACATAGTAAGATTAGAGAAGAGATACCAGTTGAGTATATGATCAAGGGTGGGAGCGGAGGGCACGTATTCCCTCAACGTTACTCCTCATAAAATAAAGATCAAACTTCAAACTGGTAAGTTCTCGTTTAATCTTACTATTTTACTTCGGAGTCACGTGAGTGACTACGTGAAGATTTCAAAGCTCTGTGATTTCATGCCATGGACGAGTCCATGACACACATCTGCCTTGGTATAGGGGAGAAATATATTCGACATCCATACGGTATGTAGATGGAACAAACAAATTTATTAACAAAATAAATCATGAAACCCCGTATATCCACGGGGACAAATTATTGACAGAACTTAAAATAGTTTTTGAAAAGTTCCAGTTTCCTCCACTGGTTTATTATAAAATTTTACGGAAAGTTCCTTCTGATGACCATCCTGCCGTCGTGAGGATCTGATCCAATGGAACATCCAACTTGTATGCTGCCGACGTAGCTGCAGCCCTGGTGGAGTGAGATTTAAAACAATTAGTATCTATACCTGCTTTAGTAAGTACTTGTTTTATCCATTTGGAAATGGTCTGTTTTGTTATTCGTTTATGAGGCTGTCTGTGGCTAATGAGCAGTGCCTTTTCTGTGCCTCTGATGGTTTTGGTTTGTTTAATGTATTCTTTTAGATGTGTTACCACACACAGTCGTTCATCTGCAGGGTAGTTATTGAAAATCACTTTTAGGCCTGCCGACCCCTGTCTGTTCTGTTTTACCAGTCCCTGGATGTAAAAATGTAAATTTCCCTGGGAACTGGTCATGTTATCCAGCCTCAATTTGTGTAGGGAGTGCGCCCTTTGTGCTGTGACCAATGCCATCAGCATGACCGTTTTTAAGGTCAAAGTCTATAATGACAGGCTAGTGGCTGGAGTCCAGTTCCTTAGTAGATTCAGAACGATGCCAACGTCCCATATATGGGAATATCTGGCCTTAGGAGGGTTAACATTGAATATGCCCCTCATGAGCTTGGTTACCAAAGGGTGTGACCCCACAGGCTGTCGTTCCGATTCTCTCCAGAGGTAGGTAGACAGGGCACTTCTGGCACAGTTGATGGTGCTGTACGTAAGTCGTTCGTCATGGTGTAAATTGACCAGAAATTCCAATACTGGTTGATAGCTCTCGTTGTGAAGCCCAGGTGTAATAAAGGAGCTTTCAGACTCTACAGACCAAAACGTTAATGTGACGATGACAAGGATGACTTGTCCTAGTTGCTGGATTTATCAGTAGATCCGGTCGGTGTTGAATGGTGATGTGAGGTTCTAATATCATCTCCTGTACCACTGGGAACCATGGTTGGGTAGGCCAATCGGGCACTATTAAGATACCAGACGCAGAGTCTTGTCTTATCTTACTTAGTACCCGACTGATGAGGCAGAAGGGAGGGAATGCATAAAAGAACAATTTCCCCCAATGCAGCGAAAAAGCATCTGTAGCTGCTGCCCCAGGGTCTGGTTCCCATGATACATATTTTGGCACTTGGTGGTTAAGCCTAGATGCGAATAGATCGACATCTGGTGTTCCGTATCGTGCTGTAATTTCAGCAAATACTTTTTTGTCCAACATCCATTCGATGTTCTCATTGAATTTGCGTGACCTGGTGTCTGCCACCAAGTTTTGTCTACCTGGTAAGTAGGTAGCTGATATCCAAATTCCTCTGCGGATACACCATTGCCAGATCTTGTTTGCCAGATTGTCACATGATGTCGATTTGTTTCCACCCATGTGGTTGATGTATGCTACCACAGTGGTGTTATCAACTTGTAATCTTACATGCTGGTGAGATAACGCTAAGCAACATGACTTAAGGCCGTGAAAAGCTCCCAACATTTCTAAGTAATTTATGCCCAAAGTGTGTAGTAATGATGACTCCTGTTCATTCCATCTCCCACCACAGCTGGTGATGGAATCCGTGGCACCCCATCCGAGAGCACTAGCATCCGTTTGTAGTGTGATAGACGGATTGCTGATAATGATTGGATTGGAACAATGCCTAATGTTTTCTTTCCACCATTGTAGTTCTAATATGGCTTCTTTTGGTAGTTTCATAGGTCTATCAAAATGACCTCCATTGTATTTTAGAGCTCTTATTTTTGCCCTTTGTAAATTCTGATAATATAAAGGTCCGAATTGTGCAGCTGGAAAAGCTGCTATTATCTTGCCAATCATTCTCACCACCTGTCTAATAGATGGTTTTCTTGTGTCAATGATTTTGCTGCAATCCTCCTCGAGGGCTATTGCTTTGTCTTGTGGCAAAGTCATGGACATAAGAACTGAGTTAATGGTAAATCCCAAGAAATCCATTGTTGTTGAAGGTTTCAATTTAGATTTAATTGGATGGATAATGAATCCTAGGCTTTCAAATAATTGTATGGTGGCTGTTATTGTAAATTATGCTTGTTTTACCCTTTTGTCCAATATAAGTATATCATCCAAATAAGCCATCACAATGTGTTTATGTTCCCGTAGGAAAGCTAAGGCTGGTTTTAATATTTTAGTAAATAACCTAGGTGCAGAAGTAAGACCATTTGGTAGTGCTCTGTATTGCCATTGTTGATCCATCCAATTAAATTTCAAATAACGTCTGTGGTCACCTGTTATGGGTACTGAATAGTAAGCATCTTTTAAATCAATGCTTGCCATATAGTAACCTTTGGAGATTAATAGTTTAGCAGTAGCAAAGGTTTCCATTTTGAAGTGAATATATTTTACAAAAACATTCAAATTACTCAAATCTATGATGATGCGGCAACCACCATCTTTCTTATGTTTAATAAAAATGTTGGACACAAATTCTAAAGGTTCGTGTTGGGTTTGTTCAATTATCCCCATTTTATGGAGTCTCTGCAGTTCAGCATGTGCTTTTGCTTTATCTTCGCCCTTAAGCCTGAACTCTCTGTTCGGCACATGCTGGACTGGAGGATCACGTGGTTGTAAGAACTCTATCGTGTATCCCTGGATACTGCTTAGGATATAAGTATCTGATGTTAACTTATACCATGCATCCAGAAAAAAGCGTAATCTGCCACCAACACCCATGCTTTCGTTAATAAGTAAGGGACCAGACCCACCTACCTCTATGGTTACCAGTGGTCTTATTTCTTCCCTTGTCCCCGAGGACGCTGAGGCCCCGGTGTCCTGATTTGTGTTGTTGTAGATGGGTGCATCTTCCACAAGGGCTGGCCTGGGCCATGTCCTAAAAAAGACCGCTGTTGGATTGGTCGTGCCCTTGACTGTTCCCCGGAGTAGTCGTTGCGACCCATGAGTGCATAGGGGTGGTACTTCTGGGGGTGGCGTTTGGTTGCTTTTATGATTCCCAGGGCTTTGGATTCTTCGTCCAAATCTTTTACCTGTAGGTCCCCTCCAAACAGGTAAGTCTTTTCGGTGGTCGTTTCCGTTCTGCATAATCCTGCAAATTTTGGGTCTAGTACCGGCTGTATGCTCTTCTTTCTGATATTATTTAGTTCATATTCGGTATTGCAGAAGAGGGCCAGGGCATCTTTCTGGTGTTGATTCATATCTTCCTCATCCAGGGTTCGTGTGAATGCTGTTATCCCTGCAGTGAGGGTTTTAAGTACTTTTTGCAGTAAGACATCCCTTGTCCTGATGCTTGCTCCTACATGCTTCCAAATACATGCGTTCACGGTTGGGACATTAAGGGATTTACAGTTTCCAGGTTGCAAGTGACGCCCCATGGTGTCAATTAAGGCTTGTCCCTGTAGCTGGTTCAGGGACATGTAATTAATGCTTGCCGCTAACCTGGCTGGTAAATTATCCCCTGTGAGTTCTGGTTTTGCGAACTGAGCCACCATTTCAAGTAAGTTCCCACTCACCCCTTGCACTGAGTTTTCCATCAGTTCCTGTTCAGGGTCAGTCCAAATTTGCCCTGCTATGCTGTCCTGGGAGGCAATAGACGCCGAATACAGCCCTGAATAAGGTACTGCAGAGGGGCTGAATGTCTGCCCAGTAGAGCCAGACCCCCTCTGGAGTATTGCCTCCATCAGCCGCTCCATTTTTGTCCAGTGCTCTCGGGCACCTGGCTCCTGCGGCTTGTCCTGGACCAGCTGCCGCTCCAACGCGGTACAGAGCTTTCGAGCGCTGCCCGCTCGCGGTCGCTGGTCCCGCAGCTCAAACGCGTTCCAGTGATCTCGGTCACTGGTCGCTTGCTGCTCCTCCAATTCTTTCAGCCCCACAGGCCCCTGAGCGTAGGTGGCGTGGGGCTGTTCGAAATCCGAGTCGTCCGAAAGAACGGCTCGGTCGTTTTTTTCGTTTAGCCTTTCCACCTGCCGGTGGTGAGGCTAGCTCCGGCACAGGTGCTCCCGACAATGGAGACAGCCCTGCCGTCTGCCGCCGCTGGCTGCCCGTTCCTGCACGGCCCTCTCCCGCCAGCTTTTTGGCAGCTTTCGTCCGTCTTCTGTCCTAGAGGTAAGAAAACCGTAGATCTCTTACCTGTCTTCGCTGGTTTTATACACCAGCCGTTTAGGAGGAACGTCCTTCCTCCATCGACATGACTCGTGCAATGCGTGTAGCGTAATGACACGCATGCGTCCTAGCGGGGTTCTTCACGTAGTCACTCACGTGACTCCGAAGTAAAATTGAAAGTTAATGAGGTAAAACAGTGGCCCAAGACAGACCAGAAATGGACAAGTTTGATTCATGGTCTTAGCCTGACAACACAGCTGGAGAATGGTATTGATTTGTTGAACTCATTTGCCATGAGATAAGGGAAAGGACAATTATCAGCCTATATTCTAATCCCTAATCAGTTACCCATGGATGAAAGGTACAAGGTGTAAGAATGCACACACATGCATTTGGTAACATATTGGACATATTTGTCAATGCTGACAAAATTCTACACCAGTGGAAGTCAGTCTGTTCCGGAAAGGGTTTGAAAAAATAGAAAACATTAAAAGACTATTAACTGAAAGTGTCAAGAGGTTTTGTCAATTGATAAGCTGTGCCTCAAGGTATAGTTTATTTTAGTTTAGAGAGAGTGCGGAAACAGGCCCTTCGGCTCACCGAGTCCGCACCGACCAGCGATCCCCGCACACTAACACCATCCTACACACACGAGGGACAATTTATATTTATACCAAGCCAATTAACCAACAAACCTGTACACCTTTGGAGTGTGTGAGGAAACCGAAGATCTCGGCGAAAACTCATGCAGGTCACGGGGAGAACGTACAAACCCGTGCAGACAAGCACCTGTAGTCGGGATCGAACCCAGGTCTCTGGCGCTGTAAAGGGCCTGTCTCACTTGGGCAACCTTAATCCTCGAGTTCAAGCGAGTTTGCCCTCGACTCATACTCGCAGCATGGTCAACACAAGGTCATAGGAGGTCTTCGTAACTCTCCTTCATGCTCGAGTGTGTTCTCCGCGTACAGCTAGGTCACGCCGTCTGTCCCACTTGGGCGACCTAATTGGCGAGTTAAGAAGAGTTTAAAAAATAACATGTTGAAGACCTCCTTCGACTATGTAGAAGACCTCCTTTGACCTCCTTCGACTATGTTGAAGACTAGCTTCGACCAGCTACGACTAACTTCGGGAAAATTGGACACCGAATAGTGGAGAGTGAAGACGACCTCCTTCGATCTCCTTCGACTTCCCTTCGACTATGATGAAGACTATCTACGACTATCTTCGACATGCCGACCTAATATGACCTACTACGACTAAACCTACAAGTATAAAAAGTATCTACTTTTTTCCATGGCGACCTTTTTTTACTCGCGGGCATTTTTTTAAATATTGAAAAAACGTCGCGACCTAGCTGAGGTCTCGAGTACGCGAAGACCACTCTCGAGCATGAAGGAAAGTTGCGAAGATGTCCTATGACCTTGTGTCGACCATGCTGCGAGTATGAGTCAAGGGCCAACTCTCCAGAACTCGCGGATTAGGTCGCCCAAGTGAGACAGCCCCTTAAGGCAGTAACTCCACTGTGCTACGTTGTATAGGACAAAGCTAGTTACTTTAGTTGTTCCTACGATGAAAAACAGATAAAATATTGTTTGGACCTTAAATTTACTTTATGATATTTGTAGAAATATGACAATAATTTGACACAATCCTAACAAGTTGACTGTTCTACATGGAGAAGGCAAATATAAATGATCAAAGCAATGGATAATGGCATTATGAAGAACAGATACACAAATAACTAGGGAGTGAAACAAAGATTAATTAACTTGCTTTGAACAATGTCATATCACTAAATGCAAAATAACCCTTTGAAACCAGAGCATGTAAAGATATAATCAGGTGTTAATGCCATTTTTATTTGGGAATTAACATGTTAATAAATGGAATTATCAACTTTTCCCACCAATTATGGTTTTCCGCCATGCTCATTCCAAGAGTGAGACATCCTTTGTGTTTGAATCAATTAAATAAAATCAGAGAGTGTTGGAAATATTCAGCCATTCAGGCAATTTGGAAAGAGAAAATTAGTTACATTTCAGGTCAAAGATTTTTTTAAATCAAAACTGAGAAAAGTTAAAATCAAATATATGTTAGGTTTCAGAGAAGTGGGGAGCGGGTGGAGAGAACAAATGGAATTTTGGTAATGATAAACTGAATATTCAGGCAATCCTGGCAAAGCATACCTTACATGATGAATGCAATCAGGCCCCACTCAAGTACATGTGTAGGGAGGTGCAAATGCTGGTTTAAACCTATAGGTAGACACAAAATGCTGGAGTAATGCAGCGGGACAGGCAGCATCACTGGAGAGAAGGAATGGGTGACGTTTTGGGTTGAGACCCTTCTTCAGACTGATGCACACAAATACTGTACATCAGGTAATGCAAAATGAAAAATAACCAAAGTGCAGAATACACTGCTACAGCTGCAGAGAAAGTGCTGATAAAAATTGTGCAAGAGCCGCAATGAGGTAGATTGGGAGATTGGGACTGATATGGGGTAGGTTCATATAACAGCGAGGAAGAAATTGTTCATGAATCTGGTGGAAGGTGTTTTTTCTTCTTCTACACGACAGAAGAGGGAATGATAGGGATGTAAGTGGTTTGCGATTGCAGGACGCTTTTCCAAGGTGCTGAATGAACTAAATCAAAGAACTAGACGCAAGTCGACCCGAGACAGCATCATGCTGAGGCTCTGTTCCCATAATCCCTGACAGCCTTTGAAGTGACCATAATTAAAAATACTGAAATACAAAATCAGCATGCACAAGTCAGTAACCCATTGAAATGGATGGGAGAGTCATTGAAGGACAGTAGGACATGGAACAGAGGGGCCAGATGTAAAGTCCAGCATCTGATCACCAGGTCATGTCAGTTCTAATGAAAACACCAGGTGCCAGAAGGCCTAACTGGACCCAACATATTTCACGATTATTGATCCAGATTTTGCAGGGAAATGTTGAGCGTCACCCCCATGCATCTGCCAACCATTCCCCACAAGTGTAGGAAGGAACTGCAGATGCTGGTTTAAACTGAAAAGAGACACAAAATACTGGAGTAACTCATCAGGACAGGCAGCATCTCTGGAGAGAAGAAATGGGTGACGTTTCGGGTCGAGACCTGTGTCTGAAGAAGGGTCTCGACCCGAAACCTCACCCATTCCTTCTTCTTCCTCATGTCCGGCCATCTTCTATATCACGTCTTTCCAGTGGTTGGCGCAGGTGAGTGCAGCAGCATTTGGAATCTGCAAAAGCGGCAGTGGCAGCGGCAGCGGCATCTCCGAAAAACTTGACTGTCGTTGACGGTCGGTGGTTGCAGAATTGGCTACTTCAGTCAGTCACTGTGGTACAGTTTCTGTCGTCAGCATTGCCCAGGATGCGCTACGTGGAGGTTTATGCTTGCATCCCACCCATTCCTTCTCTCCAGAGATGCTGCCTGTCCCGCTGCGTTACTACAGCTTTATGTGTCTACCATTCCCCATGTAACTGAATGATGTAGAACTCACTGCTTTGCTCAACTTTCCAGCTGATTCTGTATCCCTCTGCATCTTGGGTAAGCATCCTCTTTATCTGTAACTCCACCAATCTCTGTGTCATCTGCAAATTTACCTATCGGCCCACAGGCAAAGAATAGCGGGATATGGTGAAATGGCACATAAAGAATCATGGACAGCTTACATTAGCCATGATCATATTAAATGGTGAGACAGGCTTCAAGGGTATGGTGGCCGACTCCTGCACCGATTTTCTTGTGTACAATCAGATCTCTTCTTTAATCATAAGAAACTGAGCAATATTTTGTGAAGTACCAAGGTATTTCCTTGTACTGCTGTTAATGTTCACTCTGGCAGATGAAATATTAACTCGGGGTTAATGCCTGTAAATTGGATTGACTAGCCCAAATTGGGATATAAAGCATGTAAAGATCAATTTTATCTTAGGGAAGTAGCACTGCTAATCATGTTCAGTATTAGTTCACAAGTTCACAGTTTATAGAAGGAGAATTAAGTCAATTGTCCCCGTTGCGTCTACTCTACCATTCAATCATGTCTGACCACTGCCTCCTAATCCCATTTTCCAACCTTCTCCCCATAATCCTTGACACCCGTTCTAATCAATAATTTGTCTATCTCTGCCTTAAAAATATCCACTGATTTAGCCTCCACAGCCCTCTGTGACAATGAGTTGCACAGAGAAACTACCTTCTGACTAAAGAAGTTCCTCCTCACCTCCTTTCAAAAAGAGCACCCCTTAATTCTGAGGCTATAACCTCTGGTCCTGGACTCTCCCACCAGTGGAAACATCCTTTCTACAAAAACTACAAAAGCATGACATAATATGTGACACTGATCTACAGTACCCCCCTCAACCTTCTAAACTCCCGCGAGTAGTGGCCCAGTGCTGTAAAGCGCTCATTTTCTGCTATTAAATAATCATCTATATAATTAAAAGTCTCATCTTGACCACCCTGTCTGCGCTGTATATTGATTTTAGAAAAAATGCTACCATATATCGCTATGATTTCTGGCCAACTTTCTCACAGTGTGCAGGCCCCGAGGATTTTTCCCATCGATGTAAAATAAAAAAGTTATGAGTGTTTGAAAAACCTTGAGATCCTCTCGTCTGTCAAACACCACGATGAAGGCAATGCCCCTTCGTGGGGGGGGGGGGGGGGGGGGCAGGACTATAAAACCCCGGATGCCTGGACTTGACTCAGTCACTCTGCAAGATCGCGGTGGAGAGGCCACGACTCTCATTCTAAGCTGTGAATCAACTGAACTGTGAGTCTGCAATGTACTTGCAATAAATGATTTGTTAGCCCTTAATGACAATGCCATGAGGTGTTTGACCTGCTGCCCTTACTTGAAACTGCAATGCTTTATTAAGTCCAACTGTGTTTGGAAGGAATTAATGCTTTATTAGGTCCGACTGTGTTTGGTTCAAAAGTCTCACTCATTTCGTGACTTTTGCTTAGTGGACAGGTCGCGCTGATTGCATAATTTCCGGTGAGTGCAGAGGTCGTGCTGATTGCGTAATTTCCGGTAAGTGCAGAGGTCACGCTGATTGCAGAAGTGCTGCTGACTGCGGAAGCCCCAAAGTGGAGAGGCTGTGCTCAGTCGTGTGAGTATTCAAGAAAGTTTACTGCCATATATATGGTGTGAGTCAGTGAGTGTGTGTGTCTGTGTGTGTGTGTTTGTGAGTGTATGTTTGTGAGTATATGTGTGTGTGAGAGTGTGTGAGTGTGTGTGAGTGCGTGTGTGTGTGTGTGTGTGTGTGTGTGTGTGTGTGTGTGTGTGTGTGTGTGTGTATGAGTGGGAGTGTGTGTGAGTGTGTGTGAGTGGGAGTGTGTGTGAGTGTGTGTGAGTAGGTGTGAGTGAGTGAGTGAGTGAGTGAGTGAGTGAGTGAGTGAGTGAGTGAGTGAGTGAGTGAGTGAGTGAGTGAGTGAGTGAGTGAGTGAGCGGTCTCAGTGACTGAGCTGCCAGCCCAAGAATCTATTCGACCCACAATGGTCATATTAGCCCTCTGGAAACCAGTCCCTTCGGCCCACAACACCATGCTAGCGCTCCAGAAAGCCTCTCCCCCTCAACTGGCCAGCAATATTTGAATTGGTGGAGAGGTGGAATATTGCGTTGGGGGACCAGCCCTCCCGTGTGAAGCTGGGACCCAACGTGTCCCACTTAGTCTAGTTTTTATTAAATGGAGTCTTGAAGGGGCCAAGTGGTAAACTTCTCTTCATTCCTCTGTTAAAACACAGTTATTCCCTGAAAAATTAATCCCAGGTTTAGATGATAGGGGATGAAAGATATGGCAGCACACATTCATTACAGCACATCTAACACCGTCAGATCTGTTCATTTCTACATCCTGACAAGGTGGCTACATTATGCAACCACCATGATTCATGCTCCTGAAGATGATTACCAGTGCTAACTGCTTGAGGTGCAATAGATCTTTAACATGCTTCAGCCCACAAGGATTTGGGTGAGTCAATCACATCTGATACTTGAACACGGTGACCGAGTGAACATTAATACAAGGAAATACATTATTGCTGACATTTGAGTGGAATGTTGTTGTCTTGACATCAGAATAAGAGTTTCTCAAGCTCTTCCTTCTCATCATTATTTAAATATACGGCCTACTAAGGTGGTGCTGTCTGCAAATTAAAAAAAATAGTTGCTTTAGTATTTGGCTGCAAGTCGTGGGTTTGCAAGGAGATAAGAAGGGGGGCTGAGAATGCATCCTTGTGGAGCACCAGTGTTGAGAATTATTGTAGAGGATAATTTGTCACCTACCCTCTGATTGTGGTCTGTTGGTCAGGAAGTAGAAGATCCAGTTGTAGTGATGAGTGCTGACTACAAGTTATGGCGGTAGGTGAACTGCATTGAGTCAAGGCCACTGGGTTGATTAGGTTTAATGCATTCCATAACTAGCCTCTCCAAGCACGTCATGATGGTGGATGTCTAGGCCACTGGACAGTAATCGTTAAGGCAGATATCTTGCTTTTCTTCGGCACCGGGATGATAGTGGACTCCTTGAAGCAGGTGGGTAGCTCAGAACAGAGGGGGGAGAGATTAAAGATGTCCGTAAACACTCCCGATAGTTAGTCCACACTGTTCCTAAGGATGCGGTCAGGGACTCAGTCCGGGCCAGTTGCTTTCCGTGGGTTCACTCCAGTAAGGCCAATCTAATTTCTACATCAGTGACCCTGGGAAGAGGCACACTTGAGTCTGATGGGAGAGATGTCATAATCCCTTTGGCCTTCTCATCAGTGAGCATAGGTAAGGCCGCACGATCACCAGCGATGTTGCCCGACTTTACTTTGCAGCCAGTTATAATATTTAGAATTCGCCACAGTCTGCGGGTGTCCAAATGTTTATACCGTGAAACTCAAGTTTGTCCTGGTATTGTCCTTGATGGCGTTGTGAAGATCATGGCAAGCATTCTTGTACCACTCAGGATCACTTGAATTTTATGCAGCCGACCTGGCCTTCACCTGGGAATGTCCCGCATGGTTCATCCATTGTTTCCGATTGGGGAACACTCAGATTGTCTTCTTTGATGCACTCCACTACGCACTTGCTGATGAAGTCAGTCACGGCAGCGGTGAACTCATTCAGGTTGACTGCAAAATCCCTGAATGCGGACCAGTCCACTGACTCAAGCAGTCGAGTGGGATGTCATCCGTGTCTGCCGATCAGCATTGAACAAATCTCTGTACAGGATCTTCCGGCTTCAATTTTTGTTTGTAGGCCCGAAGTAGAAACACAGCTAGGTCAGATTTCCTGAAATGTGGCTGAGGAATTGAGCAGTCAGCATCTTTTATGGATGTGTAATAGCGGTCAATAGACAATAGACAATAGGTGCAGGAGTAGGCCATTTGGCCCCTCGAGCCAGTACCACCATTCATTGTGATCATGGCTGATCATCCATAATCAATACCCCGTTCCTGCCATCCCCATATCCCATGACTCTGCTATCTTTAAGAGCTCTGTCGAGCTCTCTCTTGAAAGCATCCAGAGAACCAGTCTCCACCGCCCTCTTTGGCAGAGAATTCCACAAACTCACAACTCTCTGTGTGAAAAAGTTTTCCCTCATCTCCGTTCTAAATAGCTTACCCCTTATTCTTAATCCATTGTGGGACAAAAGACATGCTAATAGTACTTTGTTAGAACGGAGATGTTCTGAGGTTGGCATGATGGTGGTTCCCAGCTACAATGACCGGGGCTTTGGAGTGTTTTGTCTTAAAGCTATTGATAGTGGGGTACGATTCATTCAGAGCAAGCTTGTCTGCTTGGGGAGAGATGTAGATTGCTGGCAGGATAGCTGAGGTAAAGTCCCTCGGCAGGTAATAGGGGTGGCACTCCACAGTCCACAGATGGCACTCCACAGTCCGATATTCCAGGTCCTCCAAGCTCTTCCTGCTGTCAATTGAGGAGAGAATGAAGAGAGAGGATCGACAAGATATTAAAGTTAGAATTTACTGGAACCAAATTTGGCATGAAAGCTTTAAAATTGAATTTCTACAGCTTAGAATTTTAGATGTATGGCACTTGCTTTATAAATATTATAAAAATAAAAGTCTCTATATTTGTGTGAGTGCAGCTCTAAGATAGCAACAACACCATTTAGTGCAAACTACAGAATATTTGTTGTCGCTACTGAAATTCTCTCCTGCGTTGCTGGTTAATATATAGTGTGGCTGGTAGAAAGCATTTTAAAGCAGTCAGCTTCTCAACCTTTGTTGGCAGTCAGGAGCAGATGAACTCAGATGATGCCAAAGTCACAAGAATCCTCTTGTTACTGCACCGTGGGTGAGAGTAACATTTTTCATTGCAATGATGTTTTAGTCATTGATCCCCCACATTCTATTAAAGATCTCCGAAGGAGTTGTACACAAGCATACACTTTGACTGAACTTGCCTATGCTGACCTGTGAAGCTACACCAAGTAAATGGCCTGCCCCACTTGGGCGTCATTTGTGCATCATTTACGCAACATCATTTACGCGTCACGAGGTACGCCACGTGCGCCGTAACGCGCCCGTGACGCAAGCATGCTGTGCATTATGCTCATGGTGCGTGGTGACGTGGGCAGTGATGTGCGGTCGCGTGCGACGCTCCAGGATTGTGGGATTCACAAAATATTCGCGAGCCACCTGCATGACGCCCAAATGACGCCCAAGTGGGACAGGCCCTTAGGTATTTTATTGGTCCAGTTTATGTCCAGTACATATAATAAATATACAGTCTTGACTTTTCACTCTTGAATCTGCAGCAGCCCCATCTGCCTGCATTTGATTCATATCCTTCTATCCTTGCCTATTTAGGTCCCCATCTAAATGTCTCTTAAACGTGATGATTACATCTGACACGAACGCCTTTTGGAGCAGCAAGTTCCAAGTATAAATCGTTCTGTAAAAAATACGTTCCCTTCAAATCCTCATTAAAACTTCCTCTCATCTTAAACCACCAGCAGGCACCAAGATTCCCATCAGAAAAGCATTGTTCCACCACAGCCCTCTGCCTCAGATCACCAAGGAGAGGAGGAGAGGTTCTTGTCCAGGGGCACCTCTTACTTCAGCTCTCAAGGGAGCAATGAATCCTGAAAGCAAGGTTTACCAAGTCATGATCTGCAATATGCCATCTGCTCCACATTGAGAGTACCGAGACTGATCTGGCTGTAGATCGTGTGGCATCAGACATGACATGGTCGGCAATTACCACACTAGCACTCATAATAAGACAAACTCACATAATAGGCTTTATTTCCAATGTCAAACAATAGGAACAAGAAGGACCAGGTGCACACAGGGTCTTAGTCCTTCATCATCACTGAAGAGGCACAATTAACAAGGTCTTCTTCTTTCCCTCCATTTCTCCCCATCCTCCTTTTCTCTCACTCTTTCTCTCTCCTTTGGAAGGACATCCTTGTGATTGAGGCAGTGCAGCGTAGGTTCACGAGATTGATCCCTGGGCTGGCGGGACTGTCATAGGAGGAAAGATTGAAAAGACTAGGCTTGTATTCACTGGAGTTTAGAAGGATGAGGGGGATTTTATAGAAACATATACAATTATAAAAGACTGGACAAGCTGGATGCAGGAAAAATGTTCCCAATGTTGGGTGAGTCCAGAAACAGGGGCCACAGTCTTAGAATAAAGAGGAGGTCATTTAAGACTGAGGTGAGAAAACAAAATTTCACCCAGAGAGTTGTGAATTTATGGAATTCCTTGCTGCAGAGGGCAGTGGAGGCCAAATCTCTGGATGGATTTAAGAGAGAGTTAGATAGAACTCCAGGGGCTAGTGGAATCAAGGGATATGGGGAGAAGGCAGGCACAGGTTATTGATTGGGGACGATCAGCCATGATCACAATGAATGGCGGTGCTGGCTCGAAGGGCCGAATGGCCTCCTCCTGCATCTATTTTCTATGTTTCTATGTTTCTATGCTGGAACTCCTGGGTTAATAAGGAGTAGGGCTGACAAGGTGCAGGTAAGTTGATACAACAATTAGACCCAACCGCGGCTCATGTGACTGTGGCCTCGGCTCAGTCCAGTCTCAGAGCAGGCACGTGGATTCGCTTTGATTGTTGGCATCCTGAACGTTCATAGGGTCATGGACAACACTCATCCAGTATCCCAGACCTCCCCCTCCCTGGAACTCCACTGGAATTGTAAGGCCTACCTCACCCTGACAATGAAACCCTTCAGCTTTCATGAAATTAAAAACTTCATTGTCACTGCCACTTAATCCAAGAGTTGACAAACTCCTTCCTCCTTAGGCAGCCTGTAATGCCTGAGGAAGACGGGATCAAATGAGCTCTATGGATAAGTGACCAAGAGAAATGGGTTGGAGGAGATGGTGGTTCCCTTGGCATTTTGCATGAGCAACTGCAAGGGAAAAAAGGTAGGCAATAGTTAATTTTAGTTTATGAAATCATTTGATTGCCTCTGGGGTGGGAAATTGCAACTTTCACGTGGTCCACCCTGTTTTGACTAATGCAATCAACCCAACGTGCACAAACAAAAGATCAAATAGAACAAGTTGACCGACAACTTTAGGCTGTGCACGTCATATGCAAGAAGAAGAGGAATGCCTCTGAGTATTTCAGGGCTTTAAGTTTTAAAATGTATGGCAATATTTTACATTTTATAAAAGTGTTTGATAATTGCGAAGGTTTTGAATAACGTGTCCTTTTTCAATGTCAATGTATTCAAAGTTATTGACAATATTGAAGGATCCAGCTAAATCAGTGCCCATAACCCAGGAGACTTACAATAAATCTTCCACCACTCTTGTGGGTGATATTAGGTCAGTTTCTCAAACCTCTTTGTGAACCCAATTTATCACAGAAAGCGTGTTGTAATAATAATAATAATAATAATAATAATAATAATAATAATAATAATAATAATAATAATAATAATAATAATAATGCGGGTGAACAGAGAAAATGAAGGCAGATGTCATTGTGCTTTATCCATTTTAATCTTTGTGCCAACTTGGGTCACTGACAACAAAATTGTAAAAAGCACCAAAGTATTCTGCCTTTAAGCGTAAAGAAACCCGCAATTCACAATTCTTGTTATTCAGGTTTTACTAGTGCATATGTTCCCATAATGGGTGTGAAAAATTCAACAGTGACAAAAGTAACAAAGGAACAATAATAAATCGAAATGACATAATACAAACGTGCCCATCATTTTCAATGACTAAGAGATAGTTGTTGCTCAGAGAACAATAATGTTATATTTCTGGACACCTATGACATTTCAGCAAGGTTCCACTGATAGGCAACAACCTCTTTCGCTTCTTGTAAAGACTCTATTCCCTACTCCCAATTCCTCCGTCTATGCCGCATCTGCGCCCAGGATGAGCTTTTCCATACTAGGGCTTCGGAAATGTCCTCGTTCTTTAGGACACGGGGGTTCCACTCTTCCATTATAGATGAGGCTCTCACTAGGGTCTCCTCGATATCCTGCAGCTCCATTCTTACTCCCCCTCCCCCCAAGAACAAGAACAGTCCCCCTTGTCCTCACCTTCCACCCCAGATGCTATCATGTACAATATACAATCCTCCAACATTTTCGCCACCTCCAAAGGGATCCCACGACTGGCCACATCTCCCATCTCCACTCCTTTCTGCTTTCTGCAGAGACCGTTCCGTCCGTAATTCCCTGGTCAACTCGTCCCTTCCCACCCAAACCACCCCCTCCCCAGGTACTTTCCCCGGCAACCGCAGGAGATGCAACACCTGTCCCTTTACCTCCCCCCCTCGACTCCATCCAAGGACTCAAACAGTAATTCCAGGTGAGGCAGAGGTTCACTTGCACCTCCTCCAACCTCATCTACTGGATCCGCTGTTCCAGGTGTCAATTTCTCTACATCGGCGAGACCAAGCACAGGCTCGGTGCTTCTTAACCAATCTGATCTGCCGGTGGCCCAGCACTTCAACTCCCCCTCCCATTCATAATCTGACCTTTCTGTCCTGGGCCTCCTCCATTGTCAGAGTGAGGCCCAGCGCAAATTGGAGGAGCAGCACATCATATTTAGCTTAGGTAGTTTGCACCCCAACGGTATGAATGTTGACTTCTCTAACTTTAGGTAGCCCTTGCTTTCTCTCTTCATGCCCTCCCCCTTCCCAGTTCTCCCACTAGTCTTACTGTCTTCGCCTACATTCTTTCCTTGCCCCACCCCCTCCCCTGACATCAGTCTGAAGAAGGGTCTCGACCCGAAACGTCACCAATTCCTTCTGTCCATAGATGCTGTCTCACCCGCTGAGTTACTCCAGCTTTTTGTGCCTACTTTTGATTTACCAGCATCTGCAGTTCTTTCTTAAACATTGTCTTTCCGCTGACTGGATAGCACACAACAAAAGCTTTTCACTGCACCTCGGTACATGTGACAATAAACTAAACTAAACTAAACTAGGTATGCCGATGTGGACAACTTCATTTGCCAAAGAGTTTTGTGCTACTAAACAATGATCATTTTTACTTCTAGCCTTAAGGTAGAAGTCATTAATGAAGCAACTGGGGACTGTAAGGCCAGGGACACACCACTGTGGATGTTTGCAACAATATCCTGCATTTAGAATGATTGATAATAAAAAATAATTTCAGACCTAAAATAGTGAGCCAAAAGCAAAATACTGTAGAAAATGAAAATCATAAATGAAAACAAAGAATGCCTGAAATACTCAACAATCAAGCAGTAAGAATTTGGTAATTTTCTTTTATTTAATTGTATTTGCTATCTGTATCTATATTACTAAAAGTCTGATCTTGACCACTTCCTGTTGTTCTGTATATTGAGTTTAGAAAAAATGCTGGCACTTACGGCTGTGATTTTTGGCCATCTTATTCAGTCCCCCTCCACTGCGCAGGACAAGAGGATTTTTCCCATCGATGAAAAATAAAAGAGTTATTAGTGTTTAAAAAATGTTGAGATTCTCTCTCCTGAAGGCCACACCCCTTCTGGAGGGACTATAAAACCCAGAAGTGTTGAGTACCTCAGTCAGTCTCTGCAAGATGGGGGAGAGAGAGGGTCACGTCTCTAAGTCTGAGCTGTGAATAACACTGAACACATGTCCACTAAACTGTGAGTGGTTTTACTGACCTGTCAGTGCCCTTAATGTGGTTTGAAAATATAGTTTGGAAATGCTAAAGCTGTGTTGCCTTTGGATTGGAAATGCTAAAGCTGTGTAGCCTTTGGTTTGGAAATGCTAAAGCTATGTTGCCTTTGGTTTGGAAATGCTAAAGCTGTGTTGCCTTTGGTTTGGAAATGCTAAAGTTGTGTTGCCTTTGGTTTGGAAATGCTAAAGCTATGTTGCCTTTTGTTTGGAAATGGTAAAGTTGTGTTGCCTTTGGTTTGGAAATGCTAAAGCAGTGTTGCCTAACTAAAGTTGTCTTCCCTAATTAAAGTTGCCTTGTCCATTAAAGTTGCCTTGCCGTGCCAAATTAAAGTTGCGTTGCCTTGCCTAATTAAAGTTGCCTTGCCTTCTATATAATTAAAAGTGTAATCTTGACCACTTCCTGTTTGCGCTTTATATTGATTTTAGAAAAAACGCTACCACATACAACTGTGATTTTTGGCCATCTTACTCCCCCCCCCCGCTCATCAGGTGCCGAGGATTTTTCCCATCGATGAAAAATAAAAGAGTTTTTAATGTTTAAAAAATGTTGAGAATCTCTCTCCTGTCAATCACGCCATGAAGGCCATGCCCCTTCTGGTGGGAGGGGGAATATGGGATT
Source organism: Amblyraja radiata (assembly GCF_010909765.2). Classification (NCBI taxonomy): domain Eukaryota; kingdom Metazoa; phylum Chordata; class Chondrichthyes; order Rajiformes; family Rajidae; genus Amblyraja; species Amblyraja radiata. The sequence continues at coordinate 54,780,549 of NC_045968.1, forward strand.
ATAAAACCCTGAAGTGTTGGCGTGGCTCAGTCTCTGCAAGATGGAGGATGGAGAGGTCACGACTCGCCTTACGGTAGCCTTGCACCCTACTTGAAATGGTATGAAATTGCGCATGAATTTGGTGGCCTTGCACCCTGCTTGAAGTGGTAAGAAACTGCACTTGAATTTGGTGGCCTTGCACCCTGCTTGAAATGTAATTTCAAGGAATAGCCATGAGTCAACTGCCAGCACCACCAGCCATGAGTGAGCTGCCAGCACAACAGGCTTGAGTGATTGAGCAGCCAGCACAAGAATCCATTCGGCTAGATTCCATACTAGCCCTCTGGAAACCAGCCTTCAGCCAACAACACCCATACTAGTGCTCCAGAAAGCCCCCCCCCCCCCCCCCCCCGGCCTCCCGTGTGACTGGGACCCAAAGGGCCCCAATTAGTCTAGTAAACCTATTAAAAGTCTGATCTTGAATGTGTGCGTATGTGTTTATTTCTTTGTGTATAATCACATCTTTGCGAAAAACGACGCGGTAACGGTAACATTTTTGCATATTCCGGTGGAAGTTATTCCCAGTGTCCCTCTCTGTGCCTCTGTGTCCCTCTTTGTGCCTCCGTATCCTTCTCTGTGCCTCTGTGTCCCTCTCTGTGCCTCTGTGATCATCTCTGTGCCTTTGTGTCCCTCTCTGTGCCTCTGCCCTCTCTCTCTCTACCCCCCTCCCTCTCTAGCCGCGCCTGTGAGTTGGGGGCTATGCGTGAGTGGATAGGTTTGGGGATGGGGTAAAAGGAGCGAATGAATAATATTAATATAATATCAAAGGGGGGTGGTTAGTGTGTGTGTGGGGGGGGTGGTTAGTGTGTGTGTGTGTGTGGAGTGGTTTGTGTGTGTGTGACGCCACCCCCCCCCCCACCCCCCCCCCCCCAATGGGTCCCACTTGGTCTAGTTACTTATACATTTTTGCAGTTCTTTCATGCAGTTGTTCCTGTAGCTCTAAATCAATGTGTTTGTAGATCCCACATCATGACTAACATTTCAATACACAGTGTCTTGACAAAGGACCCAGCTGACTATTCACCCCATCTAGTGGCTGAATGGATCACTGCAAGTATTTAGAAACCAGTAGCAAATAAGGACACATCACTGGCTAGAATTCTGGTTGAATATTTTGATTGATCTGACAGTGTATAGAGTCTGCATCTCATGCCATTTTGTGACATACCTTACTAAGGTATAACTGTCGGTCACATCCAGAACAAGACCACCAAAAAAATTGCAACATCCTTATTTGATTGATAATGGAGAGCGAACAGAGAAGATGAAGTTGGATTTGGTGGCTGATGTTTCGGGTCGAGACCCTTCTTCATCCCTTTCATCCTCAGGTCTGAAGAAGGATCTCGATCGGAAATGTCACCATTCCTTCTCTCCAGAGATGCTGGCTGTCTCACTGAGTTACTCCAGCATTTTTTGTCTATCTTCAGTGTGAACCAGCATCTGCAGCCCCTTCCAACACAAGATGGATGTTGTTATGCTTTATCTGCATTGGTGATTGACCAGTCAGTAAATCTGCATACAAGGATCCAAAATGCAAAAATCACACTTCACAAGAAATGCATTTACCCTATTAAGATAAGTAAAGGGAAATGTGATACATACTTCTTGCTGGTCATGTTTTGCAGGAAATATTTAGAACATAACACATAAACATAGAACAGTAACGGGTCCTTCGCGTTTGTGGACTTGGAACCCAAGATCCCTTTGTTCCCACGTTAGACTGGAGTAATAAAACTATAACAATAAATCAGCAATTATAATACATTCATAATAATTATTGTGGACTAGGGGAGATTATGTGTTCGGCACGGACTAGAGGGGTCGAGATGGCCTGTTTCCGTGCTGTAATTGTTATATGGTTATATTATATGGTATTATTCACAATAAGCAATATATATTTTAAGCAGTTGAATAGTTACTGAGACAGCAAAATAATTGACATATTTACATTCCATTGATCTCTGATTTAAATTTCTGCCGGGTTCTAATGAAAGCCTACAAATTCAGCCAGTATATGTTCCATTCTTATTTTTAATTATTTCTTTATTGCCACTCGTGGTTGGAATCTTTTTTTTTAATTCATTTTAGGATGGAATGGGCAAGGCTGGTAAAGCCAGTACAGAGCATTCCTAATGACACTGTATCAATGATTTGGATGAGAAAGTACAACGCAAGATTACCAAGTTTGCAGATGATACAAAATTGGATAGTATTGCAGGTAATGAAAATGGTTGTCAAAAATTGCAGCAGGAACTTGATCGGTTGGCCAGGTGGGCCAATGGTTGATGGAATTTAAGACAGAGAAATGTGAGGTGTTACACATGGGAAGTCTAACATGGGCAGGACCTACACAGTGAAAGGTAGGGCTGTGGGAAGTGTTGCAGAGCAGAGGGATCGAGGAGTGCAGTTGCAGAGTTCCTTGAATGTGGCATCACAAGTAGATAGGGTGCACAAAAAAGATTTTGGCACATTGACCTTCATCTGTCAGAGTATTGAGTATCGAAATTAGGCCATGTTGCAGATATATAAGACGTTGGTGAGGCCGCACTTATGGGCCTGTCCCACTTCGCCGACTTTTTAGGCAACTGCAGGAGACTACGCAGTCGCTACATAGTCGCCACATCTTCGCGGGTGGTTGCCGGGGACTCGCCTTCATGGTCGTGAGGTGTTCCTACATGTTGGTCGCAAGGAGTTCCCACATTCATGGTCGCCGTGAATTTTTCAACATGTTTTCCTTGGTTTCATGTTGAAAGAATTTTTCAACATGTTGAAAAATTAGCGCCGACTAGAATGAAGCCACCATGGATAATAGCGAGAATTCTCGTGGGTCGCCAGGAGGTCCTAATGGGTTGCCAGGAGGTCAAAGGTTCTCGGAGGTTCTCGTAGGTTGTAGCCGGTGCTGACCGGTTTCATTAGCTCCTTGGGGGAAAAAAAGGTAAGCACAGTAGTTTTCAGAACCAAGGATAACCGACCGGTAATGTTAAATGTCCGTTGAGCTTCACAGCCGTGTATCTCTGACTTCTTAAAAGTTGTCTCCACTCCTTCTCCCCCCATTCTCCCCCCTCTCCCCACCCTCTCACACCCTCTTTTAAAGGACTTACTGTACACTATGCTTTAGCCATCTTAATTACAGCGCCAACCTTCCTGTTCATCGCGGTGTGTGTCTGTATCACATTGGCTTTGCACCATGTGAGTTTTTTAGACACCGTTCCCCCCACTTGCCCTGTCCCCCGCCTGCATAACAGGCTAGTGAAGGAAGCAATGTGTGTGTGTGTGTGTGTGTGTGTGTGTGTGTGTGTGTGTTCCACTCTGACAGTCGCTGGCAGTCCGCTGAAAAATCGCCTAAGTGGGACAGGCCCATAAGTCCGGTGTTCAGTTCTGGTCAGCATGTTATCGGAAAGATGTTGTCAAGTTGGCAAGCAGATTTACGACGATGTTGCCAGGACTCGAGGGTCTGAGCTATAGGGAGGGGTTCCTTGGACACTATTCCTTGGAGCACAGGAAGATGTAGGGTGATCTTATAGAAGTGTATAAAATCATGAGAGGAATAGATCGGGTAGAGTAGCTTGCCCAGAGTCGGGGAATCGAGAACCAGCGGACATTGGTTTAAGATGAAGCATCTGAAGATGACCAACCCAGACTCCTCTGTATCCAGATCAGAGTAGTAGGAGCAGATAACACTGTTGTTTAGAGATGCAGCAGGGAAACAGGCCCCACGGCCCACAGTGTCCACACCAATGTATAATCACCCGTTCACTAATTCTATCCTCAAACCTGTCCGTATTTGGAATGTGGAGGAAACCGGAGCACCCGGAAAAAACCCACGTGGTTACAGGGAGAACGTACAAACGTCATACAGACAACACCCATGGGTCTCTCACACGGCAAGGCAGCAATGCTACCAAAATGCGGGAACTTCTCGCGACCATTAAGGAGACTCACCAGAGACCACCAGCGAACATGTGGCAACCATGTGGCGATCATGAGGTGAGCACAGAGTCTCCGCCACTCGCCTAAAAAGTCGCCTAAGTGGGACAGGCCCTTCAGGGTCGAGACGGGCCGAGGATGATCTCGGGCTGAGGTGGACGGGGCGTGTCACCAAGACCCAAGGGAGGCCCGGTGTGGTGAGGCTACCGAGAACTAAGGGGGACCCAGTGCGTACTAAGGAGGACCTGATGAGGGGGACGAAGAAGGGACGAGTACTTTCTATAACTTTGTCGGCGACTTTGTGGCGACTCCTTTGTGTACTTTGTATAAAAAAACAAAGAATTTCACTGCACCTAGCTAGGTACAAGTGACAATAAAGTATCACCATCACCATCACCATCACCATCACCATCACCATCACCATCACCATCACCATCACCATCACCATCACCATCATCATCATCATCATCATCATCATCATCATCATCATCATCACCACCATCATCACCATCACCACCATCATTATCACCATCATCATCACCACCACTATCACCATCACCATCATCATCACTAGAGCCAGGATGTTTAGGCGCTAAAAATCTCTGAAATAGGCAGGCAAAAAGGCAAAATAAAATTACAAAAAAGGCCCGATTAAGGCATTTATTGACAAAAAAAGGCATAACAAGGCATGTATTTCCACCACCAAAATATGGTTAAAAATGGTAATTATAAAGGTATACTACATTATTGCCTAGTTGCACATAACGACTAATATTTTTTTCAAATTATCTGGTGTTAAACTATGCTGTCTGTGAGAGAATATGCTTCAGTTGTGAAAAACTTATTTCTACCCCAGCTGAGGTCACTGGTGCATTCCTGAAACAAGCTACAAACTCTACATTCATGTTGATATCTTGTGCATTACAACTACCTTTGAGAAATTTAGCTATGTTTTGTACTTCTTCAAGATCTTTGTTAGCTAAAGTCCCCCTCTCACATTTTCCTTGTATGTCTTTACCAACATCGCCAGGAACTTTAAGTACAAAGTACAGCAAGTGAAGATGTAAACAACTGAGCAATAGTTGAGCTGTTTGACTTCTCCAATACTTCCAATGTCAACAAATACTCCTTTGATGGTTGACCTTCCTCCAATGTACCAATGACCACATTGGCAACATTTCTCCCCACATCATCGATTGTCTCGTCTATTGAGATCCATATTTTGTTGTGTGCAACTTCATCTCTAATTTTCTGCACAACAATGTTGAAGTTGCTATCAACATAATGTTTCCGTAATGATCTCGCTTGGTATATGGTCCTCTGTGTATTTCTCTAAAAAACCTCTGAGAGATTTGTTTTCCAATTTCCACAGTGGAATTCCAGCATCAATGAATGCTTTGCACAGGTCACATGAAAACACAGATTTGCGACTGGAGCCAGCAGTAAATGTTGAGAGGAGGCAAGCTTGCGTATTTCCCGCCTTCAGTTTCTTTGCTGCACGACTTGTGTTTAGCTGTCTGTACATGCTGGGAGACTAATTATTTCTGCTCATGAGTCACTGCTTTCTGACATGCTTTGCAAAACAGCACACAGTTGGCTGTAGAGAACATATCACTCCCGTACACTCACACCAAATTGTTCCGTTTTTTACAAGGCGTTGACGACTTTAGGCATTTTGACGTTTGCAGGGGTAGATCCCACAGGAATGGAGATGCAGACCTCTACAGGCAAGCCAAGTACAAGCTGAGAAGAGGAATCAGAGCTGCCAAGGAAAGGTACTCTGAGAGGTTGAGGAGCAAGTTCTCAGCAAATTACTTCTTCAGTGTGGAAGGGCTTGCAAGTAATCATAGAAACATAGAAACATAGAAAATAGGTGCAGGAGTAGGCCATTCGGCCCTTCGAGCCTGCACCGCCATTCAATATGATCATGGCTGATCATCCAACTCAGTATCCTGTACCTGCCTGCTCTCCATACCCCCTGATACCTTTAGCCACAAGGGCCACATCTAACTCCCTCTTAAATATAGCCAATGAACTGGCCTCAACTACCTTCTGTGGTAGAGAATTACACAGATTCACCACAATCACAAGCTACAAAGGAAAAAAACCCCACTCCTTGGACAATCGTCAGCTGACCAAAGACCTGAACGAGTTCTACTGCACTTTGGATAAACAGAAACTTGGGGAGGGGGTGTGTGGTACCCCCACACCCCCTCCCCAACCAACACTTCACACCTACTCACAGCCTGACTCCAGTTTGAAAAGGCTAGATCCTTCCCCACCTACACCTCCCCAATCACCACTTCACACCTACTTAAAGCATGACTCCAATCTGCAAAGACTGGACCCTTTCCCAAGCACCCTTTTCCAATCACCACTTAACACCTACTTACAGCCGGGTTTCACCCCGGTAGTGTAAATTTTCTTGTAAGTTATGTTAAAATGGCAAAAAAAGCCTGATTTAGGCAATCGTGAAAAAGGCATTATCTTCCTGTTATCATCAAAAAAGGCATGAAAAGGCACATGGCATTCATGGCAAAATCCTGGCTCTAATCATCACCATCACCATCATCATCACCATCACCATCATCATCACCATCACCATCATCATCATCATCATCATCATCATCATCATCATCATCACCATCACCATCATCATCACCATCACCATCATCACCATCACCATCACCATCACCACCATCATCATCACCATCACCATCACCACCATCACCATCACCATCACCATCATCATCATCATCACCACCATCATCATCATCATCATCACCATCACCATCATCATCACCATCATCACCACCATCATCATCACCATCATCATCACCATCATCACCATAACCATCATCATCATCCTGCTCTGACCCGTCCTTGGGAGTCCACCTGCCGCACCAATCGCTCCCTAACAACTTCTTGGTTCACGCATCCCTTCCCATCCAAACCACCCTTTTGAGTCATAGAGTGATACAGCATGGAAACAGGCCCTTCGGCCCAACTTGCCCACACCGGCCAACATGTCCCATCTACACTAGTCCCACTTGCCTGCGTTTGGGCCATATCCCTTTAAAACTGATCTAACCATGCACCTGTCCGAATGTTCCCTCAACCTACCCTTCCTCGGGTACTTTCCACAGCAACCGCAGGAGATGTAACACCTCTCCCTATACGTCATCTCTCACCTCCATCCAGGGACCCCAACAGTCCTTCCAGGTGAGACAAATGTGAGATATATGGTTTGTGCTCACAATCACTACTCAGAGACTAAATCATGGAAACAAGAAATGCTTTATTTGCGAGTCTGCAGAATCGGGTGCCTCTCCAAGTTGAGACACCCCGAGCAAAGGAAAAACGTCTATTTTTATACAATTCAGTATACAGTCTTTATTGATCGGACGCCTCCCCTTCTGACCCCTTCCAATCAGGGTACCGAGGTTCACAATCTTCCAACCCTCCCCTCCGTGCGTCATCAATCATTCCCTCTCCTCCCACATCATACATCGCATGTACATTTAAATTAGGTTCTTTGTCATGAGGGGCGTAAAGTTAATATTCATTTATTTTATTAAGCATGCGCAGTAGCTGTTGCCCTAACCTACTTAATTGCCTTTGACCTAAAGAATAGCTTCTGTGTTGTCAGCTACATTCCTTACCTCATCTTGTTATTCTACAATGTTATCAACAGCTCTGAAGGTCTGACTGTTTGTTCGAATCACAAGGTTGGTGATTCGAACTATTCGGCCCATCACAAGGTCGGTGACTTCAATCACTCGGCCCCTCACAATGATGGTGATTTAATCATCTTATCCCTCACAATCCTCCCTTTTTCTTTTGCTACGCATCCTGTATTAAACCCCATTCCTAGACTTCCTGCTGTTCCAAAGCTAATAACATTCTTTTTATCTCTCTTTCCTCTGGGTCCTCTCTCGGCCTCATTATCATTATCTTCTGGACGCCCCCTTTCTCCCCCATGGGGACTACAACTGCCTGCATTTGGCTTATACTTCTAGTTATAAGAACCCTGAGACATGGTATACAACAGGGGATAATGATCAATGCAGCTAATGCCCATAAAATCACCAGTCCCACCGCTTTCCACCAGGCTCCTCCTAAAATGTAATCCCACCATCCTGCTCCCATGATTGTGTTCCATCTCTGTACCGGGACATGTGCTATTTTTCTGTTCCTTCTGATATATCCATTACTGCTTGCCCGTTGTCATCTATGTTTAGGCAGCAATTAGGGAGGTTGAAATTTCCGCATACTCCTCCCTCTTCGGCTAGTAAGTAGTCTAAGGCCAAACAGTTTTGGTATATCGCTGTTCTCATCTGTGTCTGCTGCTTCGCCAACATCTCTAGTGCAGATGCAGTCTGGTTAGTAATTACTTCCAGCACTGCCTGTAGTCTTATGATCCGATTTAACATATACACTGGGGTCCGGTAGCCCCAGGATCCGTCCTGTGCCCAAGTGGCTGGTCCATAATATGAGATGATTCTTGCAGGTGGCCACTCATCAATTCCATAATCCAGTCGATTCGCTTCCATCAGTCTTCATCCAGATAGTACAGTTTCCTTCATCCTTTACAGTGGGATACCATTGAGGTTCCTCTGGCCACCACACTCGGGATTGATTTGGCCACTGGGTGATGATGCGCTGGCAGGGGCTGCTGCCTACTAGGATGGCATCTTTTGCCCAGGGCCTGGCGATACACTCAGTTCCAACCGGGGTGTGTGTCAGGACCCATTCCTGGGGACTTCGATCTCTTCCCACCGTCAAATTCCACTTTATCAGGTCCCATACCTCAATGATAGATCCTCTCCATGGCCAGCGTGAGCTCATCAGCGGTCCTCCACAAACCCAACAGTTAGTCACATTCAGGGTTCTGGCTATCCGGAGGGCCAAGTCCACAAACAGGTTTCTCCCCACTTCGGGGATCTCAATCTGCTGCTTTATTTAATCATACATAGTCTGGTGCAGTTGAGGCTGGGAAGGTGGGGGAGATTTGTTGACTACTGCTTCTGCTAACTTCCCTATCACTACCTCCTTAATTTTGTCTAATGTTTCCTCCCTGGCTCGGGAAGGGATGCCTAACTGTCCTCTCTTGGTCATGCAGACCCATTTCTCCCCTTTTGGGCAGGTAATGTGCCCAAAACTTCCTACATGTTTGTTATTTTCTACTACATAATACCCCCTCCCCCCGTCCTGACAAACAGCTCTAGTCCTTAGGTCGTAGCAATCATCACTTACATGGGAATGATAGGTAAATGATCTGGTTGTTCGCCCTCCATATCTGATAGGATGGTAGCACTTATCACAGATATTAACACTTCTTATAATGGTTACATACATAGTTAGTAATACTACAATTGCTCCTTTCATGCTGTTAGTTTCATACACTTATTTCTTACTGAAAGTTAATGCCAGGGGCTTAGTCCCTGGTTTTACCGTCCACTGATCGTCTTTCTCAGGAACTGACGGCGGGTCAACGGGTCCTTTAACCCGGGTCGCATGTGTCCACCCTTTTTCTTTTGTTCGTACTGCTGTCTCCGTTGTCAGCAATGCCAGGTATGGGCCAGTCCACCGGGGCTGCAGTTTCTCCTCCTTCCAACTTTTAATCAGTACCCAGTCACCGGCCTTTATAGCGTGTATTGGAAAGTCGAGTGGTGGACTTTGTGCCAACAGTCCTTTTATTTTTAATTCTGCAAGGGAACGAGACACTGCCAGTAAATAGTTCCTCAGGAACACATCGCTGCCTTCGAAGGTCGGCGTGCCCTCTACCTTTCCAAGATAGGGCAGCCCAAACAACATTTCGTAGGGAGACACCACAATATCTTTACGGGGTGCCGTTCGTATTCTTAATAATGCAATTGGTAAACACTTAGTCCAGGGTAGTCTGGTTTCCTCCATTAACTTAGTTATCTGTGTTTTAAGGGTTGCATACATCCTTTCCACTCGCCCAGAACTCTGGGGGTGCCAGGGTGTATGCAATTTCCAATTTATTCCCAAGGTACTGCAAACCAACAGGTGAACCTTAGAGGCAAAATGTGTTCCTCGGTCGGAATCTATGGATTCGATGACCCCGTATCGGGGAATGATTTGTTCTAATAATATCCGGGTTACTGCCTGAGCGGTGGCATTTATCGTGGGAAATGCTTCCACCCACCTGGTGAAATGGTCTACAACTACTATGAGGTACTTCCACCTTTGTATTCTTGGAAGTTCTGTAAAATCTACCTGTATTCTCTGGAAGGGTCTTATAGCCAAATGTTGTCCTCCACCAGGGACAGCTCTCATTACCTTCTTGTTAACCCTCTGACATAACACACAACCGGAGACTGTCTGCTTAGCCAAAGTATAGATACCTCGGCAAGCGTAGGTCTGTAGTAGTGTGTCACACAGGGCCTGCGCTCCCCAATGTGACTGGGAGTGCAGTTGTGTCATCAAATCCCGAGTTAATCCTTTGGTTAACATTTGTTTCCCATCTCCCGTCAATGGAACACCGAGCCCCTAACTCATTCATTTTATCCTCCTCCTCCTGTGAGAATACAGGTATCTTTCCTACTCCTTCCCTTAATGGTATTAAAGACAACATCCTCACTGTTCCTTCTGTCGCTGCCTTTTTGGCGGCTCCGTCTGCCGCTTCATTTCTCCTTGCTTCTAATGAGTTCCCCTTTTGGTGTCCCGCCACATGGACCACCGCTATCATTTCTGGCAAATGTAATGCTTCCAGCGCCTTCTCAATTAATTGCTCATGTGCCAACTCCTTTCCTCTTGCTGTAATCATCCCCCTTTCTTTCCATATTCTCCCAAACGTGTGCACTACTCCAAATGCATATTTGGAGTCGGTGTACACCGTTCCTTCCTTCCTCTCCAACAATTCTAACGCCCGTATTAAGGCATACGATTCACATGACTGAGCCGACCAACTACCTGGCAACCTGCCCGCCTCCACTCCTTCAAATACTTCTCCTCCTATTATGGCATACCCACTATATCTTTTTCCATTTATACATCGGGAAGAACCGTCTATAAACCACCTTTCTCCCTCTACCAGAGGCTGCTCCTCCAAATCCTCCCTGCTCTTGGTCTGTAGTTCTATAACTTCGCTACAGTAGTGTTCTGGTCTCTGCCCTTCCTGCTCGTCGTCCGCCGAGTATAAAAACTGGGAAGGGTTTGAATTCTTATCGGTCAGAATGGTCAAATCGCCTTTTTCCATAAGTATCACTTCGTACTTTAGGATCCTGGAGTCAGTCAACCACCGGTTGGACTTCTGAGTTAGTATTGTCCGGACCGTGTGGGGAGTAGATACTACCAGGTCACCTCCAAATGTCAATTTTCTACTTTCTTCCACTAATATTGCTGTTGCTGCGACCGCTTGAATACATACAGGCCACCCTCGTGATACCGGATCCAAGAGTTTAGAAAGGAATGCGACTGGCTGTCGCTTCCCTCCTCTCTTTTGTGTCAGTACCCCCAACGCAATTCCATTTTCCGCATTAACAAAGAGATGGAATGGTTGATCGATGGACGGGAGGGTCAGTACCGGAGCGGTGATCAGGCTATTCTTTATTTCTCCAAATCTCTGTTCGTCCTCAGAATCCCATTGTACTTTATCAGTCTCCTCACACAATTTATCATACAAGAACTTGACTTGTCGGGTGTAATTGTCTATCCATAATCTACAGTATCCAATTAACCCAAGAAACTTCCTTATTTCTTTTTTGTTCCTTGGCATCGGCAGCCCGGTGATCCCAGCTATTCTTTCGGGGTTTATTCTCCTTTTCCCGTCACTAATCAGGTGTCCTAGATATTTAACCTCCTGTTCTACAAATTGTAGTTTATTTTTGGACACTCTCAATCCCTTTTCCCCAAATAAGTTTAAGAGGGTTATGGTTGCATCCCTTACTGGCTCTTCTTCTCCGCCTGAGAGTAACAAATCATCTACGTACTGCAATAATTGTGTCCCACAGGTCCTGGGAACATCCTCTAATACTTGTTCTAATATTTGCCCGAACAGGTTCGGGGATTCAGTAAATCCCTGAGGGAGCACAGTCCATCGATACTGTTGCTTCCTCAGTGTGTCTGGGTTTTCCCACTCGAATGCAAAGAGGTCTCTACTTTCAGCCAGGGGGCAGCTCCAAAAGGCGTCTTTCAGACCTACCACACTGAACCACCTGTGGTTAGGGGGTATACGTCCCATTATGGTATAAGGATTTGGGACTACCGGGTGTTGAGCCCTAACTACCCTATTCAATTCTCTTAGGTCCTGGACCAGTCGGAACATTCCATCAGTCTTTGTTGTTGTAGGGGGACATACAACTCTCCAGTACTCCATCCTTCAGTAAGTTTTCTATAATTGGCTGCAGCCCTTTCCTTTCTTCCATTGAAATCGGATACTGTCTTACTTGTACTACTTTACTTCCTTCTCGCAAGGCTATCCTCAGAGGTGGTATTCTTAGCCCTCCCCTATTTCCCTCTCTTGCCCACACCTGTGAGACTATTCTTTCTTCATCTTCGGTCGTCAATTTATATAGTTGTACTATAATCTGTCCACCTACGGGAGCTGTGCCCATTCCTAATTGAACTTGTAAGTCCCTTCCCATCAGATTTATTCCTGCCTGGGGCACCAGGATTAAGTCTTCCATGGCCTCTCGATTTTCATATCTTACCATTACTCCTCTATCTCGGTAGCTGTCATTACCTTTCCCCCTACTCCAGAGATTTTGACTTGCTTTTCCCCTAATCCCATTCCCACCGGTATCCTGGTTACACTTGATCTTTCCGCACCCGAGTCCACCATAAATACCGTGTCTTCTCCTTGGGGACCTAATTTTAAGTTTACCAAGGGTTCCCGTGTACGTCCTACACACCCCAAGGAGGGGAACCCCTGACCCCCCTATTCCTCCATCAGTGTGTACGATTGTACTTCATGCCTTATCTTTGGACATTCTCTTTTAAATCACCCCTTCCTCTTTTGTGGGTTCCTTTGGCCATTCAAAGTAACAATACTTTATCATGACTTTCTTACTTTTACCCTGAGTCCCCCCCTCACCCCATCCGTGCAACATCTGCCCCAATGGACTATCAGGCGGAATGTGCGGCTCTTCACCAGTTTGAGTCTTTTTCCCCAGGCCCTTACTTTGCCCGTTCCGGTTACCCATCCCTGTCAGACCTTTTCCCGTCCAACAGAACCCAATCGCCCGAGTAATACTTAATAGTCAATATTCTTACCCGAGTCCTGTGCACAGGAATTGCTCGATTGATTGATCCATTTCACCGGATTCCCTCTTGTTTCCAGAGTCTCTTGTCCGAATATCACTCGCTCAAACCGCTGACGGCAAGCAAGGAGATCAGAGACTGCTGAAATCAGCAGGGTGCACCTTCCCTTCCTTTCGTGCCTCCGTCAAGCGGCCGCAGTGGCGATCCCGGACGAGCCCCCAACTTGTGAGATATATGGTTTGTGCTCACAATCACTACTCAGAGACTAAATCGTGGAAACAAGAAATGCTTTATTTGCGAGTCTGCAGAATCGGGTGCCTCTCCAAGTTGAGACACCCCGAGCAAAGGAAAAACGTCTATTTTTATACAATTCAGTATACAGTCTTTATTGATCGGACGCCTCCCCTTCTGACCCCTTCCAATCAGGGTACCGAGGTTCACAATCTTCCAACCCTCCCCTCCGTGCGTCATCAATCATTCCCTCTCCTCCCACATCATACATCGCATGTACATTTAAATTAGGTTCTTTGTCATGAGGGGCGTAAAGTTAATATTCATTTATTTTATTAAGCATGCGCAGTAGCTGTTGCCCTAACCTACTTAATTGCCTTTGACCTAAAGAATAGCTTCTGTGTTGTCAGCTACATTCCTTACCTCATCTTGTTATTCTACAATGTTATCAACAGCTCTGAAGGTCTGACTGTTTGTTCGAATCACAAGGTTGGTGATTCCAACTCTCGGCCCATCACAAGGTCGGTGACTTCAATCACTCGGCCCCTCACAATGATGGTGGTTTAATCATCTTATCCCTCACACAAAGGTTCACGTGCTCCTCCTCGAACTTCATCAAACAACATTCTGTGTTCCCATGTGGCCGCCTGTACATTGAATTCTCCAACTTTAGATAACATCTACAAAGCACCCCACTTTCTCCTCCATAGCCCCACCTCTTTCTCTCCCCTCCACTAAGCCCTGGCACTGAGCCCCGGCATTGAGCCCCGGCACTGAGCCCCGCTGACTTTGCACCTATCTCTCCCCTCCTCTCCCCCTCCACGTACATTCCTTCCCCGAACAACACAATTCACCTCTCGTCAATCCTTTAGCTTCACAATTTGCAAAGCTATAATCCTTTTGTCTCATACCTTGTGTATATATTCATCTTTCACTTTTGTCTAATCTGCCTATCCACCCCCCCCCCCCCCCCCCCTCACCAGTGTTCAACAAAGATCTGCTATGCTTTGTCCTGCCCTTTCTCTCTTCCAGCTTTCATTTGCCCCACCCCTGGAAGAGGGGCCCCGACCTGAAACATCACCAATCCATGTATCCGCCTGATTCACTGAGTTATTCTAGTATTTGGTGTCTTTCCCAAGGATGTAATGTCTGGCCATATTTCACACATGTGTTAGGCCCGAAGGTACACATTTAATGAACTAGTCCTCCACTTACTCACATGGCAGCTGAGATTGTGGACTCTGGGTGTTTGCCCAGCCGGTATTGAAGGGGATACGATGAATTTTGTCTCCGTTCATCAAAGGAGTGTGTAACATGGGTTGATCCCGGGAACATGCTCTGAGATAAATGTTGACCTGCTGGAAGGTAGACACAAAATGCTTGAAAGATTCAAGCAGTATCTATGGAGAAAAGGAATAGGCAACTTTATGGGTCGAGACCCTTCTTCAGACTGATGTTCTGCTGGAAGATCATCAGCTCGGTGAAGGACACATGTTGGTCTACCTGAAACTTGATGGTCTTCCTGAACAAGCCTAGTTTCTTTCCAGAAGATACACAAAATACTGGAGTAACTCAGCGGGACAGGCAGCATCTCTGGAGAGAAGGAATGGTTGACGTTTCGGGTCGAGACCCTTCTTCAGAACTGGAAAGGGAAACAAGAGATATAGAGGATGATGAAGAGAGATATTGAACAAGTGAATGAAAGATATGCAAAAAAGTAATGATGATAAAGAAAGCTGGCCATTGTTAGCTGTTTGCTAGGTGAGAACGAAAAGCTGGTACAACTTGGGTGGGGGAGGGACAGAGAGGGAGAGGGAATGCCGGGGTTACTTGAAGTTAGAGAAATCAATATTCATACCACTGGGTTGTAAACTGCCCAAGCAAAATCCAAGATGTTGTTCCTCCAATTTGCAATTAGCCTCACACTGACAGTGGAGGAGGCCTAGGTCAGAAAGGTCAGTGTGGGAATGGGAAGGGGAATTAAAGTGTTTGGTAACCAGGAGATTTCTTTACTCTGGCGGCAATGGGAGAGATGTCATATTTTATATCTAGCTCATACAAACCCACAGTCAGGAATGAAATTAATTTCACTTTTTTCCTAAATAACAAACTTCTAGGAGACCAACTTGGTCAGGCAGCACAAAACATTGTCTGTTCATTTCCCGCAATAGATACTGAAGATCGATACAAAAAGCTGGAGTAACTCAGCGGGTCAGACAGCATCTCTGGAGAAATGGAATGTGACCTTTTGGATCGAGACCCTTCTTTAGACTGGAATAGATACTGTCTTACCCATCAAATTCATTGCAAACATTGTCAATTTAACGCATTTGTATAGGTTGCACTGGTCATGAGCACATGAATCAGTGCAAGTGGCTCACATTCACTTCTGGCAGAAATTAATCACTGGGTCCAATAATTTCACTGACATCAAGGAATATTTCATTGCTAAATATATTAATACATTCGTCAATTATATAATACAATAGCAATAATCATAAAACAAGGTGAAGTAGAGGATATCACATTGTGCCTACCCATGAATTATTAACATGCAGAGGAGAAATTATCCTTCAGTATTCCCAAGTAAATGCAGTCAGCTATTGTGTTCATACATATTCAGTTTTATTGATATCAGTGAATAAAGGAATATATAAGGCCCAAGTTGTTTTGTGCTAATAACTAAATGTTATTTTCTCCTCCACAATTTTAATATCAGTTGTAGACAATACAAAATTAGAATGTAAAGAATGTCATTCGACTTGTTTAGCTCTTTGAGGTTCCGTCTCAATTCTTATTTGCTCCGGACAATTTCCTGTTGCCATCAGTTCAGATGAACACTTGTTCATGTTAATGCTGAGGAAGATATTATACAAATGTTAGATAAATATATTAAATCTGAAATGTGTCAGGTCTATAAATATATCAAATCCATGTCTACTCATTATTGCTAGGAACTCTACAATCTACATCTCGACTATGCCATGGTTAGTTTAGATCAGTGGTTTTTAACCTTTTTGGCATACATATGCGCACATGTGAACAAAATACTGCATGTGGTATGTACCTTTGTTAGGTTCCTAAAAATTGACTCAACAAATGGATATGTTATTTATGACCCCTTCATTTCCCCCGGTAAAGCCCCAAACGACCCCCCCCCCCCCCCCCCCCCCCCCCCCCACATGGGGGCCCCGACCCACAGGTTAAGAACCACTGGACTTTAGATAGACACAAAATGCTGGAGTAACTCAGCCGGGCATACAGCATCTCTGGATAAAAGGAATGGGTGACGTTTTGGGTCTAGCCCCTTCTTCAGACTCCTAACGTGTTTTAGTTTAGCTTTGTTTTACTTTAGAGATACAGCGAGGTTCACCGGTTCTTTGGTTCACCGAGTCCGCGCCGACCAGGGATCACCCATGCACTGGTTCTATCCTTGACTATCGGGACAATTTTTACAGAAGCCAATTAACCTGCAAACCTGCACGTCTTTGGATTGTGAGAGGAAACCGGAGCACCCGGAGAAAACCCACGTGGTCACAGAGAGAGTGTACAAACTCACAGACAGCACCCGTAGTCAGGATTGAATCAGGTCTCTGGTGCTGTGCCTGCCCAGATGTATGACAACAAATAATCAGCTTGATAAATGTTTGACCAAAACTTACTTCCTCATTTCACATTTCTTTGTCTCTGTGCACTCAGACTCTTCTCTCCACCCCTTTCCCTTTTTTACAACTTAAAACATATGAGGCTTCTAAGTTTAAGGTAGACACAAAATGCTGGAGTAACTCAGCCGGGCATGCAGCATCTCTGGATAAAAGGAATGAGTGACGTTTCGGGTCGAGACCCTTCTTCGACCAGAAACGTCACCCATTCCTTCTCTCCAGAGATGCTGCCTCTCCCGCTGAGTTACTCCAGCATGTTGTGTCTACCTTCAATCTAAACCAGCATCTGCAGTTCTTTCCTACACAGGCTACTCGGTTTTCTCATTTCTAATGAAATTTCATCAACTTGAAGAGTTATTTATCTCTTTGCTTCTTTCTTGACAGATGTTGCAGGTTGCTAAGTATTTCCATCATTTTCTGTTTTAGAAGTCCACCATCTGCTGTATCTTAGTTTTCACCTTCCTGTATGTGTCACACTTCTACATATAAAGTAATTTCTGCATCAGATGTGCATTTAGTTATGGTGATCTCTTAAAGTGCTCTTACGGGCGCTTGGAGAAAAAACATCAGGTTGGCCACGGAGTGAATACTGTTGGGCATTCCCAAGACTACAATCTCCTCATTCAGCAATTTTCAATTGGAAATCTCCCCCTTATATCTGTCCCATGACCCTGATCTCTCCCATCCTCTCCGATTCCCTGGAGACCAAAATCCATCCTACATCCTCTGATCAGTACAGATTTCCATGCACTCCACCACCAATCCTTGGCCTCATATCAAACTGTTAGACTTCCTCCTCCCCAATCCCTTTTCCTCAAGCCAGGTTCTCACCATCCCACTGACCAAAAACTCCTTCCTGTATCCCTGATGGCTGACTAGCATTATACCCACACAACATAGCATGGTGGCACAGTGGTGGAGTTGCTGCCTTACAGCCCTCTACAGAGACCCGGATTCGATTCTTGCTACGGATGCTTGTCTATATGGAGTTTGTACGTTCTCCCCATGACCTGCGTGGGTTTTCTCAGTGACCTTTGGTTTCCTCCTACACTCCAAAGACTTACAGTCTTGTAGGCTAATTGACTTGGTATAAATGTAAAAAAAATTGTCCCCATTGCAGGATAGTGTGGGGTTAATGTGTGGGGATTGCTGGTCGGTGCGGACTTGGTGGGCCAAAGGGCCTGTTTCCGCGCTGTATCTCTAAACTAAACTAAACTAAACACAGTAAAGGTCCTGATCAGGTTTACAGTCACTGATACTCTCTCAGGTTCATCCCCCTAAAGTCCAACACCCGTTCAGGTACTTTGAGACCCAGTGCCAGTTCAAATTATCAATGAAAATATTATCTTAAATATACATTGAGCAAATTAATTCAGAAACTGATGGGCCTATTTCTAGATAAACACAGACATATATATCCCAAGCATTATTTTTAACAATCTCCAGAGAGACATCATGTAGTAAATAAAATTAAAATAATTCTAACTGAGAGTGCCAGGACTATATGGTTGAATATTCTTCTCTTGGGAATTGTTTGTTCAGTTACTGCAATGGAATTAGATCAGAGAGGAATTGGCTTTTATTGAAATAGACAGTGGCAGCTTTAAGATTGTTGTTGCTTCCAATGGCTCCCAGTATTGATTTACACAATATACCATTTAGCCATTTAATTGTGGACGGTTCAGTTTACGGCACAGAATATACAGTTGGTGAATAATTTCCACAGCATACCTGTTAAAATAAGCAGCATACAGGCGTAAAACACGTTGGAGAGATAGGTAAACATTGTTCCGTATTTCTTGATTGGCCAGATTCAGCTGCTCGCTTGTGACAGTAAATCGTAGGACAATTTTAAGTTGTGCTGTATGCAATGCAAATATGTCATTAATGGTTAAAATAAGTCGTAGATACACTATTTTTTAAATATTCCTTGTTTCTGAATATGGAACATTGCACAGACATAGGCAAGATGATCACATAAGGGCAACAAAAACATCATCCTATCACCCGAAGAAAATCATTACCTGTAATAGTTATAATGAAGACTGCGGTGGAACGAAGAATTGTGATTCTGTTTTTCACATACAACACGAACTACGGGCATTAGCTTCATTACCATTACTTCAATTTAGCAGTGAAGAGATCATGAGTCTTGTGCTTTCTGACCTTTCTGAATAGCCCCGGCATGAGCTAGTGTCCCAGGGACAAATGGCTTTCATAATCTGGTGGATTGAGTGGCAAAGATCAATGTGATCATTTTTTAGCATTCTGGTTTCTTGGTGGACTATCCCATTTAATTTGTTCAGTCCTAAATTTCTCTATAAAAATTCAGCAATAATTTCAACAGCCCATTTTTTATAGCTTTTTCAGTTATCACATGTAATTGGAGAAAGCACTAGGATGGGGGTTGGGGAGGTTGCAATGGATGTTTTTAATTTTTACAGAGTGGAAGAAGTGTACAACAATAATGTGAACAATTATTGGATAATTTTTGATAACATATAAAATTCTTAAGGGATTGGACAGGCTAGTTGCAGAAACAATGCTCCCGATGTTGGGGGAGTCCAGAACCAGGGATCACAGTTTAAGAATAATGGGTAGGTCATTTAGGACTGAGATGAAGAAAAAAATGTTTGAACCAGAGAGTTGTGAATCTGTGGAATTCTCTGCCACAGAAGGCAGTGGAGGCCAATTGACTGGATCTATTCAAGAGAGTGTTAGATAGAGCTCTCAGAGCTAACAGAATCAAAGGATATGGGGAGAAAGCAGGAACAGGGTACTGATTTTGGATGATCAGTCATGATCATATTGAATGGCTCAAAAGGCCAAATGGCCTACTCCTGCACCTATTTTCTATGCTTCTAAGTTTCTATGTAAATTTTAATATGTGCTGTGATTCTCCAGTCCCATATCTAAAGTTTACTCTGAAAGCTCGCACCATTCTGAGGTGTGAGAACCTGTGCAAACAGGTTTCGTTTAACTTTCCAGAGCAGCCTACCATGCGAAAACCTGTCGACTGCCTTGCTGAAATCCATATATACAACGTCTACTTCTTTGCCCTCATCAACTTTTTCGGTCACATCTTCAAAAAACTCTATTAGATTCGTGAGACACGATCTCCCATGTTACAAAACCGTGCTGACTATCCCGAATCACCCCTTTCGAGTAAATCTGATCCCAAAGAAATCACTCCAACAGCTTCCTCACTGCTGATGTGAGATTTCACTCTATTTCCCTTCTTAAACTCAGGAACAACCTTAACTATTCTCTAGTCCTCTGGGATCTTGCCTGCAGCTGGAGAGGATAAACAGTTCTTTGTCAAGGTCCCTGCAATCTCCTCTCTGCCTCTCTAAATAAAATGAGATGGATCCCATTAGACCCAGGGAATGTATTCAACTTACTACTTTTCAAGAGACACACCACCACCTCCTCTTTGATCGTAAAGTCGCCTGGTGTATGTATACCCTGCACTGATTTCATTACACTTCATGTCCTTCTCCTTGGTAAATGCAGGTGAAGATTAGCACCTTATCTACATCCTTTTACTCCAAGCACAAATTCCCTCCTTTATCCTCTCCTGCCTGTCCTTCTTTGAGACTCACTGGTCATACCATCTGCCTTTGCATCGGTCCTTCCATAAGGTCATGAGAAATAGTAGAATTAGGCCATTCGGCCCATCGTCTACTCCGCCATTCAATCATGGCTGATCTATCTCTCATAAGCCCATTCTCCTGCCTTCTCCACATACCCTCTGACACCTGAACCATTTGTTGATCAACTGCTCTGGATCCCAACCCTGCCACACTAGTTTAAACACTCCAGAGCAGCACAGGTGAACATCCCTAACAGGACATTGATTCCGCTCCAGTTCAGGTGCATCCTGTCCCTCTTGTACAGATAGATGGAAGAGACCCCAATAATCCATAAATCTGCACCAGTTTCCTAGCCTTGTATTCAACTACACCTTGTATTCCATCTATTCCTTGCCTTACATAGCACTTTAGCTGATTGAAAATATTTACTATAGGTTGATTCTTGTCTGAAATGAAATAAACAGAAAACTCAAGTGCCCACATTCAGAATGTTTATGCTATAGCCAGAGATGTGTTGTCAAGTATCCCAACAAGCTTTGGGAGTAAGCTACTATCTAGAGAGAGACAGAGAAACGCTGAGACCAGGAGAACAAAGAAGCACTGTGCAAACGGTTACGTTATTGGCATCTGGTGTGGGCAGAGCTGAAGGTAACTTCACAGAGAGGCAGTAAGGCCTTGAGAAGATGAGGTGCCTGGAACAGACATTTTGCAAAATAAAGCTATAATGAGAAATAGATATGAACGGGAAATGCAATTAAGAACTCTCTAGCCTGATAAAGAACGAAGATGTGTTTTGTTTATTCAGCCCTTGGAGGAGTGACAACTTGAAATGATTGACTTTAAAGGCATGAGACCTTTGGGTTAGAATAAAGGCTCCCTTTCGAAGATTGAAGGAAAATTAGTATAAAATAAGTTTAGTCCGAGACATCGGCAGCGACAACCCGGGAACAACCATCGCAAGAAGAAGGGACCTGGGTTCAAAACTCAGAGAAGACTACCCCCTACCAACAGAGTGAATCTGGCCATTTCATTCATATGGGTAATATCTGACTCCAAGTCATGAGTTTTGTGATTTAGTTTAAGAAGTGATGTTGAAATAGCAAAGTAAATGAGAAGTTATTAGAAGTCAATTGTTTGCATGCATGTTTAAGTTATTGGACTGTTAATAAAGAGTCTAAACTAAACTAAACCTTAGTTTAGAGTCTTTGTTCGACCCAGCAGTTGACACCCTATGGAGGTAATAGGGTCAACAATGCTAAATATGTTTCACATAAATTTCATACAGTTAAATGTTTAATTTGCTTGGAAATATACAATGACAGTAACATCACAGGAGGAATAGAACATGTTCAAGCTGAAGATATTATTGTGGAGGTTGTAGTGAGGGGTGATAATTACTGACTAGGGATGTGGATTGTGCTAATGTGGTGACAGGAAACTGCTGACAAAGCTTAACAGAAATGTCATTGACAATGCATGCACCCATCATTGTAACAAAAATTTGGATCTAGACTTGAATTTAGACTTGTGGATAATTATCTCATTCTGTTTGTGACCTACAGTCTTTCTGAGTTCCATTCTGTAATTAAGACTTTGTTGTATTGCTAATCAAGTCTCTGCAAATTCTCGTCACTGTTAATCGAGTTTCTGAGTAAACTCGCCATCTGAGAATATAAAAAATTTACCAATGTCACACTTGACAGGTCAGCTTTGGCTGGCCTCTTGGTGCGCAAGCACCAGTTTAATAAATCGTCCGTTACATCGAACACCAACTAACTCTGGTGGCCTTTCCATTTTTGCTCCTGGGAAGCAAAAATGATTTGGGAAATTGATTGACTAACCAACTTTGAGACATAGGCTCAGGGAGCCGGAATTGCAGACACTGTAAGGAATGGCCATGGGGCGTCCAGGTAACTGGCAGACCGGGTCTGGGTGGTTACGCAACTTGCAAATGATTTGGGAAATGCCACCACATCAACACAGGCCACATCCCTATGCATTAATTATCAGCCATCACTACAACCTCTACAACAAATATCATGACAGCTTCACTAAAAGATCTGGATTTATTATTGCAA
This sequence comes from Amblyraja radiata, assembly GCF_010909765.2. Taxonomy (NCBI): domain Eukaryota; kingdom Metazoa; phylum Chordata; class Chondrichthyes; order Rajiformes; family Rajidae; genus Amblyraja; species Amblyraja radiata. The sequence goes on from NC_045968.1 coordinate 54,803,307, forward strand.
GTTAGAGCGCCTTAACGACTATCGCTCGGTGGCTCTGACTTTCACCGTCATGAAATGCTTCAAGAGACTAGTCATGACACAGAACAATTCCAGCTACCTTGACAACCTTGATCCACTGTAATTTGTCTACTGCTACAACAGGTCCATCATAGACACCATCACCCTGGCCCTATGCTCATCACAGGAAAGAAGAGTATAACATGTATATCATAACATGTATATCATAAGTGATAGGTGCAGAATTAGGCCATTCGGCCCATCGTCTACTCCGCCATTCATTCATGGCTGATCTATCTCTCCTTCCTAACCCCATTCTCCTGACTTTTCCCCATAACCCCTGACACCCGCTGTGTGTGTGTGTGTGTGTGTGTGTGTGTGTGTGTGTGTGTGTGTGTGTGTGTGTGTGTGTGTGTGTGTGTGTGTGTGTGTGTGTGTGTGTGTGTGTGTGTCTGCCTGACTTGTGGCTGCCAGCCTTTGATTCGTTGCTACGCCAACACCAGACGCAGAATCGCCGAGATTTTTTCCATTTCGGTCGAGATTTCACTTTTCATTCTAAGTATCCACTACTGATTAAATTTTGTCGTGTTTATGTACACATTTTTAATAAAATCCTTCTCCCCCCCCCCCCCAAATTTCAAAAGAAAACAGCTTCTCACCCATAGAATGTTGGTGAACGTTCCATCGTGTGATGTCACAATGCCCAATGCTCACAGATGTCCAATCGGAATGGATCCATTTACATATGCCTTTGCAGCAGCCCCAGCCCCGGCCCCTCCGCCCCCCCCCCTCTCCCCCCACCTGTGTGTTTGGGGGGTGGTTAATGTGAGTGTGATGCTGCAGCCCCCCCCCCCGCAAACGCGCATTGGGGAAACAGACCCAACGGGTCTGCACTTGGTCTAGTATATAACTAAAACTCTGATCTTGAGCTCTTCCGGTTTGAGCGTATTTTCTATTTGCGCAAAAATGGTACACGATAGCACTACGATTTTTCGTCACCTTACTCTCCATTCACCTGTGCTCAAGTGCGACAAGCTTTGTTCCAATCGGTGATATGTTGTAAAAGTTATTAAGGTTTGAAAATCTTAAGAGTTGTGAGTCTGTGGAATTCTCTGCCTCAGAGGGTGGTGGTGGCTGGTTCTCTGGATACTTTCAAGAGAGAGCAAGATTAGGCTCTTAAAGATAGCAGTCAGGGGATATGAGGGGAAGGCAGGAACGGGGTACTGATTGTGGAATGATCAGCCATGATCACATTGAATGTGCTGGCTCAAAGGGCCGAATGGCCTACGACTGCACCTATTGTCTATTAAAAACCGTGCATGGGCAGATTAGTCTCCTCTCCTGTCAGTCAGGATGGAGACGCCTTTTCCTGCACCATCGCCGCACTCATTGGACGTGTCCGCTGTCAGCTGGCTGGAGGTTGCCACCGGTGCCACGCTGCAGGAGTGGCGGCGGCCGGGTTGGGAGTGCAGTGTCACAGGCCGAGCCCGGGAACTGGGCCTGGGCCGCAGCCAAGCCGAGCCAAGCCGAGCCGAGCCAAGCTGAGCCTGGGGCTGGAGCTGAAGTGAGGGCCGAGCCCAGGGCTCGTGATGGGGTCATGACTGTGGCCGAGAAAGAAGTTGCGGCTTGGGATCGAATCAAGGACGAGCCTGGGTCCGGGGTCAGGGATGAGCCCTCCTTCCCTCCCTCCCTCTCTCTCCCTCCCTCTCTCCACCTCCCTCCCTCCCTCTCTCCCTCTCTCTCTCCCACCCTCTCTCGCTCCCTCTGTCCCTTTCCTCCCTCTCTCCTTCTCCTCCCTCCCTCTCAACCCCTCCCTCTATCCATTTACTCTCTACCCCCTATCCCTCCCTATTCACTGAAAAACGGATACACCCTTTCTCTCCCTCCCTCCTCTCTCCATCCCTTTCTCCCTCCTCCTTTCCCTCTCTCTCTCTCTCTCTCTCTCTCTCTCTCTCTCTCTCTCTCTCTCTCTCTCTCTCTCTCTCTCTCTCTCTCTCTCTCTCTCTCTCTCCTTCTCTCTCTCTCTGTCTCTCTCTCTCTCTCTCCCTCTCTCTTCCTCCCTCTCTCACCCCCAACTCCCTCCTTCTCCCTCGCTTCTTCCGTCTCTCCCTCCTTCCCCTCCCTCCCTCACACCCTCCCCCTCCCTCTTTCTTTCCATCCCTCCCCCTCTCTGCCTCCCTCCCTCTCCCTGTCTCCCAGGTGAAAGAAGAGGGAGTGTCAAGAGGAGGGGGACGGAGTGGTGGGGGATAATAATAATAATAATAATAATAACTTTATTTATAAAGCACTTTAAACAACTACAGTTGCCACAAAGTGCTGTACATGAAAACTCATGAACAAAAAGCTATTACAAACAATTAAAAACCATTAAAAACCGTAAAACGAAGGACTATAAAAAACACACTAAAAATTAAAAGACATTAAAAGCACTAAAAACAGGAGCAATGCCTCAGCCAGTGTCGAAAGCCAAAGAATAAAAATGGGTTTTTAGGGAGGATTTGGACAGTGAGGGGGCCTGTCTGATGTGCAGCGGCAAGGTGTTCCAGAGTGCCGGAGCAGCAACAGAAAAGGCTCTATCCCCTCTGAGCTTCCGCTTAGACCTTGGTACCTCAAGGAGCAGCTGATCAGCTGACCTGAGGCATCGGGCAGGAGCATATAGGTGGAGCAGCTCAGAGAGGTAAGGCGGGGCGAGCCCATTCGCCCAGCTCGATGAGGGGTAATGGAGGAGGATATGAGTAGGAAGATAGATAGCGAGGTAATGGAATCATTAAATGCAAATTTATTCACTTTAACTTAACTTGTGCCGTTAGTGTGCGACCGTCAGCTGATCATGCGCAGTTGGGGGCTATGGCCGAGTGGTGGAATAATCCATTGGGGGACCAGGCCTTCCGTGTGACAAAGGCACCAACAAATCTCATCTCCAAACGCTTGCATCTAGTTCTCAGCACCCCCAGCTGCAACTGGATCCTTGACTTCCTGGCCCATAGATGGTAATCAGTGTGGACAGGTGACAAAACATCTTCCAGGATAATTCCAAACACCGGAAAATTAAGGCTGCACTCTCAGCCCGTTACTATTCCCGTACACTCATGACTCTGTGACCAAATTCTGCTCAAACTCCATTTACAAAGTTTCAGGTGACAGCGCCATGGTAGGCCGGATCTCAAACAATGACGAGACGGAAGGAGATACTGAACTACAGCAACTTCCTCAATCAATGTCAGCAAAACAAAGGAGCCAGATGTCAACTTCAAGAAGTGATATGGAGTACACAGCCCCGTCTCCATCAGTGGTGCTGAAGAAGAGATATTCAAGAGCTTCACGTTCCCACATAAATATTACCTGTAAATATGACATCTACAACACGTAATTTAAGATCATCTTTAATCCACAAACAGACTTAACAGCATGTTAGTAATCACTGCATCCTGTCTGCTACCGAACTGCGTAGCGTCGGAAGTAGGTGTTATTAAAAATAATGCAGTAAGGTGGGGTTAGTGATGCTAACCTATACATGATTGGTTGCATGCATAAATCAATCTACATCCTTCCCCCTTAAAGAGTAAGTATAGTGCACCCATGCCATTAAAGTTAAACAAATTCGCCATATCTATCAGGCGGTCTACTGATGCGGGCCGAATGTGTACGGACCAAACCCTCTCCTCCTTCACCGGAAAGATTAGAGGGAGGGGGTGAACCTGGAAGTGAGAAATCCGCGGGAGAGGCTTGTGGTGGCTGAAAGGGGAAGTGTGCAGGAGGGGTAATCCCGTGGTTAGTCACGGCCGCTGCTCGTGGAGGGGTATGGGACATGCGAGGAGTATGGGGCATGCGGGGATTGGTAGAAGGTTCGGCAGTGAACGGCTGGAACTGAAGCAGTAGAGCATAGGGTCCTGCCAGCGGTGGACGGGGTTCTCGCACAGCAAGCAGATGTTGACGACTTCTGCGGTAGACTGTTCCCTCATCGTCCACAAGGTAAGACCGAGGTTCATCAGCTGTGCCGACAACAATAGCCAGACGGGAATGTCCCCTGGTAGTTTGTAAACGAACAAGCTGGCCCGGCAGTAGAGGTAGGAGGGGTTTGCATGATTTGTCGTGCGACCGTTTCTGAATATCGTGTTTCTCCTGAATTTGCTTTTGGATTAAAGCAGGCTTCAGCACTTGAGGTATCAGCTTCTGCTGAGCAATCGGAATTGGAAGTCTTGTTGTCTTGGACTTTAGTCGCTGGGCTGGTGATCCCAGGGTCCCGTCTCTGGCAATGTTTCTGGGGTTCAGGAGATCAAGGTAAAAATCTGTATTGTCCAGGTGCTATTGTTCCATCAGTTGTTTAGCGCTTCTGACAGCCCGTTCGGCGAGTCCGTTACTCTGTGGGTACTCAGGACTGCTCGTGACATGGTGGAAATTCCATCGGTTAGCAAAGAGCTTGAACTCGTGGCTGGTAAACTGTCTTCCGTGGTCGGTCTGCAAACGGACGGGTGAGCCGAATGTGGAGAAGTGTTTCTTTAATTTTTGGATGACCATCTCAGATGTGATGGAGGTCAGGAGGTCAAGTTCAAACCATTTTGAATGCGAGGACGAGTTAGTGATTACCGCGCCATTCGAAGATGTCTGCCGCCACCGACGTCCAGGCCAGGGCTGGTGGAGGTTGTTGCAGTAGGGGCTGCCTCTGCTGGTGTGGTGCAAGACTGTTGCAGGTGGCGCAAGAGGATATACGGTCCCGTATGTATTTGGCCATCCCAGGCCAGTAGAAAAGGTTCTGTGCATGGGTCAGTGTAGCATCGACTCCCGGGTGACCGCTATGCGCCTCATTGTAGTATTCCTCATGCAATGATGAGGGGATCACGACTGTGGCCCTTGACTATGACACCATCCTGTATGACCAGTTCATCGCGGACTAGGAAGAACCACTGCGCCTCTGTTGGTGCGCTAGAGCGCCTGTCTGGCCAACCCCTTTTGATCACTGATGAGTGTATTTGTAGGGTGGCGTCGGTGGCAGTATGTTCGGCTAGGCTCCGTAGTTGTTTAGTAGGAACAAAGTCGATGCCGAGGACCATAAGCTCTTCCCGTTCATAGGGGTGTCGTTCGCAGGATGCTCGAGGTGCACGAGAGAGGGTATCCGCAACGTGCATGTCTATACCCTTTTTGAAAACAAGGGTGAAGTCGAAACGTTGGAGCTGCATCATCATGCGTTGCAGGCGGGCTGGTGCAGCATGGATGGGTTTGTTCAGAATAGTCACAAGTGGTTGGTGGTCTGTCTCGACCGTGAAAGTGTTACCAAAGATAAAGTCATTGAATTTGGAGCAGGCAAAGACGACAGCCAGAAGCTCCTTCTCGATCTGTGCATAGAGTTGTTCTGTGTCAGTCATGGTATGGGAGGCATATGAAACAGGGAGCAAGATACCATCGGCAGATGGTTGTAGGCAGGCTGCACCGAGCCCGAATCACGAGGCATCACAGGTAATAGTCACGGGACGTTTCAAATCGAAGAATATCAGAGTTGGTGCACTGGTCAGCTTGGATTTTAAAGCGTCAAATGCTTGTTGATGTTGCTGGAACCAGGACCAAGCAATGTCCTTTCTAGTCAGTTGTCGCAGGGGCGAGCTTAATTCACTGAGGTTTGGTATGAATTTTCCAAGATAGTTCACCATACCCAGGAAACGCTGCAGGCCGAGCACGTCGGTGGGGGCCGGCATCTCAGTGATGGCAGCAGCTCTCTGTGGATCGGGCTTGAAGCCGTCGGGAGTGAATTCGTGCCCGTCGTAATGACCTCTGAAACCCTGAACTTGCACTTGTTAGGGTTGAGCTTGAGGTTGATCTGACGTGCCCGCTCCATGACACGCCTTAGGTTCTGGTCTCCAATTGGAGGTGTGGGTTCGTTTCCCACTTCTGACAACATGTAAATATGACATCTACACAACATGTAATTTAAGATCATCTTTAATCCACATACAGACTTAACAGCATGTTAGTAATCACTGCATCCTGTCTGCTACCAAACTGCGTAGCGTAGGAAGTAGGTGTTAATATAAATGATACTGTAAGGCGGGGTTAGTGATGCTAACCTATATATGATTGGTTGCATGCATAAACCAAACTACATTACCAACCATTTGTGTTGGTCCAAGTAAATTGAAGCTATGGCCAAGAAAGCAAACCAATGTTTCTCCTTCCTCAGAAGATGAAGGAAATTCAGATTATCTCAAATAACACTTATCAATTTCTATAAATGCACCATAGAAAGTTTTCTATCAGGGTGCATCCCAGCTTGAACTGGCAACTGCTCTGCCCAAGATAGCAACAAGTTACAGAGAGTTGAGGGTGCAGCCCATTACATCAGGCAAACTAACCTCCCCACCCCCCACCCCCCACTCCATCTACACTTGACATTGCCTCTGGAGAGCAGCCGACATAATTCTGGACCATTGAAATCCCCATCATTCTGGCTTCTCCCCTCGGCCTGTCGAGCAGAAGATACAGAAGCTTGAAAACATGGAATATCAGATTCAAGGACAGCTTCTTCCCTTCTGTAAACAAATTCTTGAATGGTCCTCTCACAAGCAGAGGGATGTTTTCCCGACTCCCTAATCTACCTCATTGTGGACCTTAAACTTCTTTTATATTCTGCACTTTGTTTCCTTCTTCTTGCACTAGTTATTGTACTCATGTATGTTTTTTGATTATAATCACATATGGATGTTTTATTTTACTGGATACTGTACAAGACAAACATTTTCACTACATTTCAGTACACGTGACAATAAACCAAGGCCGTACATGCAGACTTGTTCACAGTTTGATATTTTGCTCACACTTGCATCAATCTGTGAAGAAGAAAATCCAACCACTCCTTAAGCCCCTGTCCCACTTGGGAGATCTGCCGACCTTAAGCGACTAAAAAAAAATCAAGGTTGCGGTGACCTACGACTTCCTATGACCTTCCTCGACTATGAGTACGACCTCCTACGACTATGTTGAAGACCTCCCTCGACTATGAAGAAGACCTCCTTCGACCACCTTAGACTATGTTGAAGATTGGCTTCGACCAAGTACGTTTTACTCGAGGAAGGTCTCTGGCATATTGGTCTGCGAATGAGCACGACCCCCTTCGACCTCAGAGGACCACACCGAAAACCAACAATGACCAGTGACGAGTGCCTACAGCTCAAATGATCACCTGATAAAATGATGTCATGTCTGCATTTTTTTCTCACTAAAAAATGCCTCCCTGTTTTTTTTTTTAATCATTCTGAACCATGCAAGCAAGCAAGGAACTAATTTGGAGGATGTTAGTAAAAATGCAACTACTGCTGTTTGCAGTAGCCCTTTTGCTTCAACAGCCTTTTAAGAAAGGCAGAAGCGGAAGAGCAAGGGTGAAGAGGAAGCACAAGAAGAGATCTCAATGGGTGAATGGAGATGATGTGATGGACTGTCCCAGTATACCGGATGACTGGAAGAGAGTGGCGCTGGGCTTTGACAAAAGATGGAACTTTAAGCACACATGTGGGGGAGTGGATGGCAAGCATGCCATTCTTGTCCCTGTCCCTGTACCCCTCATTTTCCTTATCGTACAGGATGGCATTCTGCTGGAACCATTCCTCAAGGTTCCCCTCCTGCTGCCTGGTGAAGGTGTAGGGCATAACCTTCCTCCAGCCCTCCCTCACCACCAATGGGGCACCTGCCACGGGAGAAAGGGCTGCTTTGCTGCCTTCAAATGAGGCAGTGAAGGATGGGGTGGTGGTGGGGACATATACTACCACCCTGGTCACCTCCTCCAGGGGTCTCTCATGCAGGGCTACCTTCTCCTGCATGATCACCTCGCGACCTAGCTGAAGCCTCGACCACACGGAGACCACTCTCGACCATGAAGGAGACTGATGAAGACCTCCTACGACCTCGTGGTGACCTAGCCGTGACTATGGGTCGTGGGCAAGGTCGCCAGAACTCGCGGTGGAGGTCGTCCAAGTGGGACAGCGGCTTTACTCAAATAAAAGCATAACTTCTGTAAGAATTTAGCTTGTCAAGGAGCATCTATGAAAAAAGAACCCAGTTAACCATTTGAGACAATGACCCTTCCACAGAAATGGGGGAAGTGGAAGGTTTATACTTCTCAAACTAAAATTGGGGGTGAATGGAGAGGTGATAGACAAAACACTGTATAGAGATAAATTAAGACAGATCAGGTGAATCAGAAATACTATCAGACAACTATTTCCAAATTACCAGTTGAAGAGAATCTGTAAGTTTGAAAACTTCCTACCATCACAAAATGAAGGGTTGGTCAAGTCATTGCTGAAGCCTGTGTTACAACTGCACACATAGCCTCCAAATATGTTGATGCAGGTGTCTGGACAGCCTGTGTTGTTAGTGGCACACTCATCGATATCTGGGAAAATAAGTCAATTATTTCACTTTAGAACAATAAACCAAAACAGTTAAATTTCATCACTTTATTAATATGTCACGCTATTTTGCGTTCCAAAATGCTCGTCCTCATGAATAGAAATGTTATTGATGATCATAAGGTCATAAGTAATAGGAGCAGAATTAGGCCATTCGGCCCATGAAGCCTACTCTGCCATTCAATCATGGCTAATCTATCTATCCCTCCTAACCCCATTCTTCTGCCTTCTCCCCCCATAACCCCTGACACCCTGATGTCTGCCTTCAAAACAATAACTTGATATTATGGAACCTTGAATATGTGTTTGATAGTTCTTCCAAACAGGGTTTAATGACACATACCCCAGTTAACATTGACGGCACCAAAGTAGAAATAGCTGAACACTTCAAATTCCTAGGAGTAAATATCACCAACAACTTTTCCTGGAACACCCATATTGAAGCACACCAACACCTGTACTTCCTTAAGCAGCCTTTTCACGGGGCGACTTGACGCAAGAGTTAACCAGAGTTTAACATTGTGGGAACCTCGTGCGATAACAGTACGGCATTCGTGGACCACCGTGGACCACCGTAGCGCTAACGGCAGGTAATCGTGTATCTTGGTCACTCGGGAGAAAATTCAAGAAAGTTTGAATTTCTCCAAGAGTGACTTGTACACTTGTGGTTGAACATTGCAACATTATATGGACGTAGTGGCCAGTGCGATATCCATAATAACTCTTGCGGGTACCGTGGGAACTCCTGCGAACGGTGAACCCGGAAGCTGGACAGAGGGGACAGAAGGTGAGTAAAAATTGTCTTCTGTGGGATTGAATTTAAAAAATAAATAAAAATAAAGATTTGCATCCGCATATGGACATCAACTTATTCATGAGTTATGTTAATGAGATTCAAGAAAATAACTAATCTTTAAAAGGGACTTTAAAAGGGACTTTACTGAAAGGTTACGCATTTTTATGGTCCGTGAGAAATTTTTCACATCATCTTTGAGAGATACAGCTCGGAGTCCTCGCTGACTAGCGATCGATGCCTTTCCGAAGCAGGGTCCGGAACGCTACCAATCAATGTTCTCCAGAGACCCGTGTAAGGAGTGAACTGCACATGCTGGTTTAAACCGAAGACAGACACAAAACGCTGGAGTAACTCAGCGAGTCAAGCAACATCTCTGGAGAAAAATAGCTGATGTTTCGGGACGAGACACATCTTCAGACTCAATTCCGATTAGGATGTCTGAAGAAGGGTTCCGATTCGAATCGCCACCTATTCTTTTTCTTCTGAGATATCGAGACCCTTCTGATATGCTGCCTGTGGTCGATAAATGCGTAACCTTTCAGTAAAGTCCCTTTTAAAGTCCCTTTTAAAGATTATAGTCGAGGGATTATAGACAGATGGGGGTATCTTCATTTACTGGCGGCGGGTGTCTGTCACTGAAACAGGCAGATGAGATTTCACATCCACCTTGTGTGTGCCTCTCTCTCTCTCTCCCTCCCTCCCTCTTACACAGGCTGAGAGACTCTGCCTCTGTGAGTGTACGTCTCTTTCTCCCCCTCTCCCACACACAGTAAGACCGAGGTACTGTGCTCAGTCCATCTGTGTCTCCCACATACACAGTAAAACATGTCTCCAAATGAGCCAATTCAACCAAGGGAGGATATTTATAGTGTGTGAAAAAAAAGTTACATCATTTGTGTCACGTGTAGTTCACGATGTTCATTCAAGATTTAACGCGAAAGCTCGGGAGACGGACAAGTCACTCGCACAAATAACAGAAATGCCGAGTACCGTGGGAACTCTTTATCTACCCCCGTTATATCGTGCGAGACTCGTGCTGGACCACGACCACTTCACTCTGGTGACATCTTGCGTCAACTCGCCCCGTGAAAAAGCCCCATTAGAAGGCTTAGGAAGTTCGGCATGTCCATGACAACACTCACCAACTTCTACAGATGTGCAATAGAAAACATGTAATCAGGAGGCATCACAGCATGATTTGGGAACTGGAAGGAACTGGCCAATCAGAGATACCATCAATGATCATCAATTGCAGAGAATCAGCATATTTGACATGTTCCTACCATCACAAACTGCAGAGTTGTTCATGTTGGTGCTGAAGCCACGGTAACAGCTGCAAACGAAGCTTCCGATTGTGTTGGTGCAGATTTGTTGACAATAGAAGTGATTTGCACATTCATTTATGTCTGGGATAAAATAACAGTGCCAAATAACATCACATTTTTAATATAGCATCATGCTACTTTGTGAGTCAAATTTCTCTTCCTAATGAATAGAAATATTATTTCTCTGCAACGTTAATTTTCCACAAGAGTTTTAATAAGTCTGAAAAAAATAGTCCCACCACACAAACTCACAGAAAATGATCATGAATCTCCAGTTAATCATTTCACCGGATAACCATGGCTGAATGAAGATCCGTAGATTACATAGGCCAACTAGAACTACCATGTGAAATATTTGCCGAGCAATTAGGGTGGCACAGTGACGCAGTAGTAGATTTGCTGCCTGACGGTGCCAGAGACCTGGGTTCGATCCTGACTGCGGGTGATGTCGGTCGGTATGGACTTTGTACAATTTCTCCTGTGACCATGAGGGCATTCTCAGGGTGCTCCTGTATCCTCCCACATTCCAAAGATATACAGGTATATAGGTTAATTGGCATCAGTACATTATACAATTGTCCCTAGATAGTGTTGGTGTGTGGGATGATCGCTGGTCAGTGCAGACAAGTTGGGCCGAAGGGCCTGTTTCCGTGCTGTATCTCTAAAGTTTAAAGTCTGATGCATTCTCATATTGTGAAAGGTTCCTGGCATGGAAAATAACAAATGTAACAATGCAGATTTGTTCACAGTTTGACATGTTAGTCACATATTCATCACTGTCTGATGAAAATAGTCCAATTACTCCTTACTCAAACAAGAACAAAACTACTGGGATCTCAACCAGTCAAGCACCAACGGTGAAAACACAAACCAGTTGGCGTTTCGGGTCAATAATCCTTTCTCAGAACTGGTCCTGGATAAAAGGTTTATAGTTTTCAAAACAGAGCTGGGGGTAGAAGTGGGGTGTTGTACAAAAGACAGAATGTAGGCAGGATCAGGTGATACAGGAGGCAGGGTACTGGCCATTAGCAAGGTAATTTACAAAAGGGTAAAGAAATGAACAAAAGTGTGATCACTAATTACTAACTGGAAAATAGCTAACAATTTATCTTGCAGACAACTATTTTATCCAATTCTGAAAAGACAATATTCCTATAGCTTCAGAGGTTTGTTGTAATTGTTTAATTATCGAACGGAACCAAAAATGCCTTGGGGGAAAACTGTAATGAACAGGCCAATCAAAAATAAATCAAGTGCAGAGAATTGGCATGTTTGACAACTTCCTACCATCACAAAGCGCAGGGTCGTTCACGTTGGGTCTGAAGCCTGGACCACAACTGCACCTGTAGTTTCCGATTGTGTTGATGCAGTTTTGTTGACATCTGGAGGTGTTCGTTGCACATTTATCGATGTCAAACTGTGAACAAACTGCCTTGTTCCATTTGTTATTTTCCATGCCAGGAACCTTTCACAATATGAGAATGCATCGGACTTTAGACTTTAGAGATACAGCGCGGAAACAGGCCCTTCGGACCACCGAGTCCACACAGACCAGTGGTCACCCAATCTACCAACACTATCCAGGGACAATTTTACAATTTACTGAAGCCAATTACCCTGCAAACCTGAATATTTTCAGATTATTTGCTGAGAAATTCAGGTGGCACAGCAGTGGTAGAGTTGCTGCCTGACAGCGCCAGTGACCTGGGTTCGATCTTGACTATGGGTGATATCTGTATAGAGTCTGTACGTTCTTCCTGTGACCATGTGGTATATCTCCAGGGTGCTCCTGTTTCCTCCCACATTCCAAAGATATAACGGTTTGTATGTTAATTGGTTTCATTAAGTTGTAAAATAGTAAGATTAAACGAGAACTTACCAGTTTGAAGTTTGATCTGTATTTTATGAGGAGTTACGATGAGGGATTACGTGAAGAACCCGCTCAGTGCGCAGGCGCGGCATACTTCCAAGCAGCGGTGTGGAATCACAGATAGACACAGTTATTTGAAGTAAACATAGTAAAGATAAGGAGACATCAATTTATTCGTTTGATCCATATAATGAGGGTGGTAGTGGAGGGCACGTAATCCCTCATCGTAACTCCTCATAAAATACAGATCAAACTTCAAACTGGTAAGTTCTCGTTTAGTCTTACTATTTTACTTCGGAGTCACGTGAGTGACTATGTGAAGACTTCAAAGCTCTGTGATTTCAAACCGTGTAACAGTTCATACTTCACTCGCTGCCGAAGTCATTCGAGGGAGGAAGTATGTTATCGTAATCAACCATGAATCTGTTTGTAAAAACAATAATGGTGTTATTAACAACAACAAGACCAATTGCTCCCCCGGGCTTAAATTATATATTTTTTGCAGATTCTTTTTCTGCAAACGATACAGGTTCTGTTAGTGGTTTGTTATAAAAGTTTGGAACGTATACTCCCTAGACCACCCTGCAGTAGCCAGGATGTGGTCCATAGGCTCGTCCATCCTCTTAGTTACTGACGTGGAAGCTGTATTGGTGGAATAAGATTTTATACACGTTAGTATTTACTCCAGCAACTCCCAGTACCTGCTAGTTTAGCTCGTCACCCGACCATGAGGTTTCCTGTGGCTGACCCATAAGGCTTTTTCCTCTCCCTCGGTATTCCTTATTGTGTCGATCTCTAAGTGGGTCATGACACATAAAATGTGGTTCAGGTGGGTATGCCCGGAATTTCATGACTGGACCTGATGTTCCTGGTCTGTTCTGTTATGCCAACCCTTGAATGGGCATGTGACACTATCTGGTGTTATAACCATGTTGTCCCATCGCAGTAGATGGGAGAGCTGGCTCTTTGTGTTGATGTAAGGCCACCAGCATGTCCATCTTCAGGAAAGGCTGTTCCAGGGTGAGTGACCTGGCTGGTGATCATCCCCTAAGGTATGTCAGGATCTCACTGACATTCCAATTTGGGTGTACCTATTTCTGGGGAATGGATTGATATACCTCTCCTGTATCTAATCACCAGTGAGCAGTACCCAAGTTGAGTAGGCTAACAGAACATGTCCTTCATTGTGGTGAAGACCTGCCAGGAGCTCCAGTACAGTTTTTTGTTATAGTTAAATGTGTAATTCCTGTTTTGGAAAACAGTGTACCATTTCTTGATGCTCCTCAGGTATGTTCCCTAGGATATGCGACGGAATGCTGTCATCAGGTTGATAGTGCTGCTGATCCAAGCACAGCAATGGTCTTCCCAATTCTGCAATTCTTTTAATGACCATGTCGAGGATCACTGGGAACCATGTTTGTGGACTTGGTCCACTGTAATTTGCGTAGTACCCGACTGATGAAGCCGTAGTACCTATTGAAGAGGTAGAAGGAAAGGAAAACATAGAGATTAGGTTCCCCCCACCCCTCAATACGCGGGAATGTCTCCATTGCCGCTGCCTTGAGATTGGTTTCATGTGACGTAAGTTAGTACGTGGTGATTTAATTGGATATAAGGAATCGATATCTGGTGTCCATATTGCTTAGTAATTTCAGCAAATATTTTTGGTTTAAATGTATGTTTACAGTATTTAGCTCACCTGATAGGTGAGTTACTGATGGTCAAACATGTTTGACGACATACGGTTTCCAATTGTTAATAAATTGTCACCTAATATCGATGTTATCCGCCCAAGTGGTTTGGTATATGCCACCACTGTGATGTTGTTATCTTATAAACGAACATGCAAATTTGGTGGATTACTGAGCAAATGCTTCACTAGAATTGTAAGTTAATATATAACATGTTTAAGTCAATTCATATTGGCATTAAGTATTACAAGCTCAGTAACACATCAGGACACATAAGATGTTACTCAAAACAGGTGGAAGTGTACAACCATAATCCTTCCTGCCGATAAATTCCATGATAACACTACAGATTAATCCATTTGCCCCCATATTACAGGTATGGAGATAGTTTTGAACACTAGTATCTCAGCTCATAGGAAAGGTACAAAGTTCAGTAGCTGGTAATGCTGCTATATCCCAATTACTTTGCCACGTGGTTAATGCACCATGACTGATAGTCTTAATGAATACCAGATAACAAAGTTGTGGATGGTCAACGTAAATATCTGTATATATATTTTGTGCACCGTTCCCAGAGGCACTGCAATACTGGGTCGATGCGTGGAGTGGACGGAGAAAGCCCCTATTCCATCTCCCTGTCCCAAAATTCAATTTAATATATGGTCCCTAGATAAGGGACGTATCAGATTATTAAACTGATAAGAACAGATACTACACTTGATCTTAGCCAAAAGGCCGAGAAGCGATGCAGCTAAAGCTGTATCCAAGGATAGTTTGTCGTTAATATATAGACATGCCATGACGGAATGTTTCTAAGTGTCAGGGCTAGTTGATTCTGGATAACTTTGACTTAAATGCCGCAACGCTCATCATGGTTACTCCATCCAGGTAATTGCGGTATATCCAAAACTTATATGAGAAGGTACTGAATAGTGTGCATCTTCAAGGTCGATGTCTACCATAAAATATCCTTGGATCCATGGTAGTAGTTACAAATCCCATGAATGGGTATACCTGGTGAAATACTCAAGTGGTTTATCAACGATGGTGCGACATTCACCATCATGGGAGGGTAGACCACTTGGGGTGCTTGCTGAATTGGTGGCAAGATATTAATTCTATTCCCCTTGTATTTATTTTTTGGTATATAACTACCAAGAGTGATAGCTTCCTAACCAGGCGTGATTCACCCACCCCTTGTTAATACAACCCTTAACCTTTATGTGATGGTAGGAACCATACTTATCTGTCTTCATTGTTGTTTTCTTCGGTTTCTGGTTCCTTTTTCTTGTAGGGACGATGTTTGTTGGGGGGTGGCGCATTTTCCCTGGGCCTGCTCTGGGCCGTGGCCTAAAATGCTACGGGTTTGGCATGCAGGCCCCGAGCTTTCACCAGTACCATGAGGTAGACGCACCTGGTGGACACGTTGAGGTACTGCTGTCTGGTTTAGTGTGGTGCTCATTCCAGACTGCCCTCTTGTGCCGAATAGTTTGAACACTTCGTCCAGTTTTTTAGGACTGGTTTGGTAAGTGCCAGGTAGCAGGATCTGTGCTTGTGAGGTCGGCGTTCTCATAGTCCTGTTAATTTCATAGATTGAGGGCAGGTTTGTGAGTTCATTTCAGAAGTTATGAGGTATACCGTTGAACAGTAGGGTCAGGTGTTTTGCCATACTACCCTGCCCTTCTGGAATGAGCAGGTGGACATGATAGCCGATGTCAGGGTACCAAATGCATTTTTAAAATATTTAGGTTAAATGCGCTGCTCAATGTATCTCCCAATAATGGCGGGCACTTTGAGTAAATGCAATTTAGGGGAGGCGTGATAAAACCAACGCCTCATGGCTACCTGTCTTGGAGAGGTTTTTTGGAAAAGACAGGTAGTAAGCTGGCCATCAGTTGAGACTGAAAAGCCATCTCGCTAGTGGTGGAGCCACATAGCGGCCACACCCAGCAGCTCTTCCTGATCCTGTACCTCAAGCATACTCCCGATATTGTTCAGCCAGTGACCCCTCTTCATGACCAGCCCAGCCACTGGTCACCCCAAAGCTAACCACACTAAGGAGGAAGCGATGGGCAGTGCCTAGGCACTGTGGAGGGTATGCCTGAACCCTCCAGCGAGACTGCCCCTCACGTAGCGTGTCTCGCAGGAGCTCCTGCTCCAGGAGCCGCTCCAGCGGCTCAGGCGGCTGTCTCTCTCCCATGCGGGTGGAGAGACGTCCCCTTCGACAAGTCGGAAGCCACCGGCCGGATGCCTCTTCGGATGGCTGAACATCCAGCCCGCAGCTCAGGCACTAGCGGGACTGGGCTCGGCGCGGTGATGGGGATAGCGGTGCGCCCGGTAAATGTTCCTACCGCCTTCTTCTGGAGCTTTTGTGCCTTGTAGTAGCGAGAGCGCCCCTCAATCAGCGCGTCTCGCAGGCACCTGTTCCGTGAGCCGCTCCAGCGGCTCAGGCGGCTCTCTCTCCCCCCGTGCGGGTGGAGAGACGTCCCGTCCGACATCGGGAACACCTGCCGGATGCCTCTCGAGTGGCTATGCATCCAGCCCGCTGCTCAGGTACTAGCGGGCTGGCCTCGGCACGGTGTCGGGGAATTACGGAACACCGGGTAACGCTCCTACCGCCTGTTGCTGCCCCCCTCACCGACGGAAAACGTTCCTCCTTGAACGGGGGACAGTTTTGTTCCAGAGCCTTTTTCTCTGCCTGTAATAAGCACAAGCAGAAAAAGGGGCTCCCCTGTAAAAGAAACCCGACCTCAGGATACTCACCTGACGGTCCGTTTCATCTGTTGCGGGAGTGCCTAGCTCCCGCTTGCCGCTGTTGCACTGCTGGCGTAATGCCGCGCCTGCGCACTGAGCGGGTTCTTCACGTAGTCACTCACGTGACTCCGAAGTAAAATTTAACATAAACATCCACCACAGTGTATCCACATTCCTCACTGTGATGGAAGGCAATAAAGTTCAGTCAGCTTCCTCCCTTGTTCACCACGTGGTGGTCGGGGGCCTTGAACCCTCCGCAGTTCGCTGCTGCCGACGGTCCGATGTCCAGACCCACTCGTCGAGGTGATGGAAACTCCGGCATCGGAACGGCTTGCAGCCGTGGAGCTTACTGGGAGAGCACACAGTGCAAACTCCATACAGGCAGCACCTGTAGTCAGGATTGAACTCGGGTCTCTGGCGCTGTAATGCCAGAGACCATATAACCATATAACAATTACAGCACGGAAACAGGCCATCTCGGCCCTTCTAGTCCGTGCCGAACACGTATTCTCCCTAGTCCCATCTACCTGCACTCAGACCATAACCCTCCATTCCTTTCCCGTCATATAACTATCCAATTTATTTTTAAATGATAAAATCGAACCTGCCTCCACCACCTTCACTGGAAGCTCATTCCACACAGCTACCACTCTCTGAGTAAAGAAGTTCCCCCTCATGTTACCCCTAAACTTCTGTCCCTTAATTCTCAAGTCATGTCCTCTTGTTTGAACCTTCCCTACTCTCAATGGGAAAAGCTTGTCCACGTCAACTCTGTCTATCCCTCTCACCATTTTAAAGACCTCCATCAAGTCCCCCCTTAACCTTCTGCGCTCCAAAGAATAAAGACCTAACTTATTCAACCTTTCTCTGTAACTTAGTTGCTGAAACCCAGGCAACATTCTAGTTAATCTCCTCTGTACTCTCTCTATTTTGTTGACATCCTTCCTATAATTGGGCGACCAAAATTGTACACCATACTCCAGAATTGGCCTCACCAATGCCTTGTACAATTTTAACATTACATCCCAACTTCTATACTCAATGCTCTGATTTATAAAGGCTAACATACCAAAAGCTTTCTTTACCACCCTATCTACATGAGATTCCACCTTCACGAGTTCATTTAGCTTTACTGCTGCGCCACCATGCCGTCCTGTCTTGTATTCAAAACAGAATATTGGAAGCAAAATTCAGAGACCTTCACTA